>NC_055964.1:6982289-7248044 GCF_018492685.1 Alosa sapidissima
CTCTAGTGATCCTCCCCCCCTACACACACACATACTTGTGGGAAAGTCGTAAAAAACACCTCCTCCCTTAGGCTCATTACCACGCCACAGACATGTTTTTTTTGTGCTGTTGTTGGGTTATTAAACGCGGGTGCTGAAGTCTCACTCTCCCTTACTCTAACACGCTATAGCTGGCACCAGGCTGGGGGATGGTGGTCAGAGGCAGGGTGTAAACAGGCGATTTGATGTGTCGTTGGCATGACGAATGCCCACTGGTATGATGTTGCGAATGGGAATCTGTCACACTCACTTTGTGCTCAAAATTGTTCTTTTTCCTCCACTGTCAGAACGTGAGCCATGTGGCTATGTGGCTCTCTATCTCTTTCTTTCTCTTTCTCTCTCTCTCTCTCTCTTTGCTCAGACACCCCCCAAGAACACACACACACACACACACTTTTAGTCACCACACAAAGAGCCATGGAACGTATGGCCCGTGTTTTTCCGTTCTCCACTGCCCGGCGTCTCCGACCGCTCAGATGACGTGGACCACATGGGCGCTGACCCCCCAGCCTACGGGTTTCCACTACGGCTGTAGAGAGCTCCTCTCCGCTCCGCCCCCTCACTGATCCTCCCCAGTAGCACTGACCACAGGCATGACTCAAAACATACTCCGCCGTTAACCCACTGACATCACGCCGCCACGCTTGAGAAATAATAAAGTAAAAAAACTAATGACATGAGCAGGCGCCCGCTGTGTGGCGTGTCCTCGCTGAGGTTTAGAGCAGCAGGGCTTTGTCAGCTTGTCATTTCTTTCAGTGGCGATGAGGCAATAAAGTAGACTCATTTAATGAGAAAGACTCAATTGAATAACTTTAACTAGCTTTTACATTTTTTTTTAAAAGTTATATGTTTGGGTCTTTCTAGCCTTTATTTGAAAGGACAGTGGAAACTGGACAGGAAATGAAAGGGAGAGAGAGAGAGAGAGAAAGAGAGAGAGTGAGAGAGATGGCGTGTGGGTAAATGACCTCAAGTCCAACTAGAACCTGGGTCCCTGTGGGCACCGAGGTTATGTGGTGTAGCATACCGACGCAACTGCCGCACTATGCCAACAACCTCTTACTTTTCATATGCAGCAGTAGAGAACCAAACACATCTCAGCCTGATCCTCCTTCAGGGCTGGTTCTGCGCTGCTACACTAAACACTAAAACTGACTCCAGCTGTGAAGGCTACACGAAGCGCTACTGGAGAGCCATTCGTTTCTTCTAATATCTATGAGTCACTCCAGGAAGCCTTGCTATGAGATCTTACACAACTGAAGGGGCTGCAAGACTGTACCCAGGCTGGACTGAACCAGAGCTTCCCCTGGGGCCCCTGCCCTGGGTGATGTGTGGAGGAGCGTGGGCCCCTCTCTGCTGCTCGGCTCCATATTAGCGCCATGTTAAGTTTGCATTTGTAAATGTGCAGACCCCCCCTTCACTCCACCCCAACCTCCGCACCAGCATCTCCTGTGCTGGGAGGAGTGCCTGCAGGCTTCGCTTAGCTTCGCTTGGCTTCCCACCCCCTCCTCTCTCACTCATTGTCCTCTCCAGACCCGCTGTTCCCTGCGTATCCATTGGAGAAAGAGGAAAGAATTTTTTAAAAAAGGCGAGCGATGACAAACTTCCTCTCCCAGGGCAGTGTTTACACTCCCTTCCTCCAGCCCCAGAGAGTCACGGTAACCGTCGCCAAGATACCGCACCACATCAATCGTGGTAGCTCATCTATTTCCAGATGGCAGAAGCTATATCTGCTGAGACTTGGGATGGGTTGGTTTCTCGACGGGCTATTGACTTGCGGTGGCATAAGGGCTCATCGCTAAATACGCCTGGTAGGAAGGGGGGGGGGGGGGCACCATGGATTCCCAAATAAACAGTAACAAGGGCAAAGAATGTTTTACTTGTGTGCTGTTTGATGTTACACCCTAATTTGCTGTCGGACTGTTTGTTCTTACTTGGACACTTGTAAAGTTTGCGAGCCTGGGTGATGTCCCCTTTACTCAGCCTGGTCCTCTGGCCAATGGGTGGCCGGACGCCGTTCACATCGTAGCGGGGCAGGATGGTGTCCAGAAAAATCCCTCTGCGTCGAAGTAAGAAACACAAAGAGAAGGAGAAAGAAATTTAGGTTATAGTGAAACATACAACAGATTATTCATGTAACCATAGCTGAAAATAGCAAAAGCACATGTCCTCAACAGTAATTCTCAAGAACCACTAGAATTTGGCAGTGAGTGTATTTCTTGAGCCAGGAAGCAGAATAATTATATTCTATCAATCAGCACACACCATTGGTGAAGAACTACGTGGCAGTATGCTTATTTATCTGAAATTTTATCTCTTGCTTTTTTTGGCACCGTTTATGCACCCATAAACACAAGCATGCACACACACGCACACACACGCACACACGCATGCACGCACACACACGCGCACACACACACACACACACACACACACACACACACTTCACAGCTGTGCTAGCAGATAAGGACGCTGGCAGCAATATCTCAACAGGTATCAGCACCTGCTCCGAGAAGGCGGCCATTATTCACCAAGGCATTGTGGACTACGGTGACTGCCTGCCTGCCAGCCAGAGCTGGACACAACAGGCCCCAGATTTGTTTGTGTTCGTCTGGCGAAGGCAGCTGCCTGGGCGAGGGGCCAGCGGCCGCTATCTGCCACGGCAGCCGTAGCATCTCTGAGCGGCGTGGAGCTAAAACACCCGAACGCTATCTGTGACAGGAAAAGGGCTGAACCCCAGCTGACAAGAGCCAAAACTCAAGCTGCCACCACCACACCATTACAAAAAAACAAAACAATTAATATGCTTCTTAAGAGAACCTTTTAAAAACTCAAAAGCAATGGGTTTACAACAATAACAACATCGACAACAACAAATTGGTTGAGTTTCAATGCAACTGTTCTCTCAGGCTCTCGCTGGCTTGCCTCTCTAGAGCATTAGTAATAGCTTACAGAAAGAGATGAGGGCAGAGACTCTCTGTGCTGGGAACGTTCTGTCAAGCAGTGGGAGGGCTGGATGTAGGATGCCAAAAAGACAAGAAGTGGTACATCAGACTTCCTCTTAAATCGTAAGTCACACAATAGGAGGACCTGACCAAGTCATCAACCCAATTTTCACAAGACTTTGTGAAAACAGTGACATAACACCGGACATAACAATAACAAGGACCCAAAGACGCAATGCAAGATTTAAAATCCCCCAAATTACAAATAAAGTTCGTCATCGATCAGACTCCTTGAGGAGTTTGAGGTGGAGAGGAGGTCAGGCTGAGGAGTTTTGATGTCAGCACTGACCTCATGTTAGTGTGCATAGATTCTGGCTCTTGTGCGCAACCCAGTTTCAGATTAAACAGAGTAATTAATCAGCGTTTGTTTGGCTTACAAGCATTGCAACACTGAGTACAGCGTCCAAGGCAGAGGAGGGCTGAAACACTAGCCATCCAACATGCTTCCGACTATACAGATCTGGCTCAATTCACAATGGTGGTTGGTCAGGGAAAAACCCTGCTTTCTCTGCACCAGGCTTTTTTCACTTGACACTTTCTTTTGCAAGTTTATCGTTGCCCCTTTATTTCTTTCTCTCTTTCTTTCTTTCCCCTCTCGCCTGACAGCGAGCAAAGCCTTGCTCCCCTGGCCGTTCCCATGGTGACAGCCCCGACAACGGCCGGCATATGCAAACAGAAGCGGCCTGAGCTAACAGCGCGGGAGATCCGCCGCCGCCGCCGCCTTTCTCCAGCCTGCTTCCCGAGCAGAGCCGCCTCCAGAGCCCCCGACGCTGGCTACCACGACACCCGCTCTCTGCTCCGGTGTCAGCGGGGACAAAGCCTGCACTAGTAGCTCTTTATTTGCCTTGGCCTGGCTCCATGCACCAGTCCTGAAAAATGCCCCAGAAGGGGTGGTTCGAGGGTGAGGGGGGGCAAGAGAATTGATGGGGGGTGGGGGGGGGGGCTTGGGTGTGAGTGATTGGAGGGGGATTGGAGGGGGTGGTCGACAGGCAAAGAGCTCGGGTAACATGCCCCGAGACAAAATGTACGCAGGGCTCCCGCAGTTGTCCCCCAGAGACACTTCAAAACGTGAAGGCAGGCCATGAAATCTTCTCAACAACGGCCCGAGACCAAAGGGCCCGGCTTCCCACGGAGATTTACAGTAGAGAGCGCTCTTCAAACACACAGGGGGCTGATGGGAAAAAAAAAGAAAAAAGAGAGGAGAGCAGAAGAGAGGGGTGATGTGTGCGTGTGTGTGTGTGTGTGTGCGTGTGTGTGTTGACAGGTAGATCAGCCAATCGGCACCCTCCCCTGCACAGGGCAAAAACGTGAGCCGGATCCCAAACATCACAGCGACTTGAGAGACGAAAAAAAAAACCCAACAAAGGCAGCCTTGTGCTGATGAAGAGATCTGAAAACATAAAACATGCGCCCATTTTCTCACACACAAAAAAATAATAATCATGAAAGAAAAGAAAATAAATCAGTTCCATTTCGCTGCCAAACCAGTCACGCAATCTCACACCCAAAAGCAAACAAGAGCCAGAGGACTTGGAAGAGGCAATTCGACAACAATGACACAGACAAGTACATTCTTAAATCCGGGGAGAGGCAGGCAAAAGCAGACAGCTCTTTATTTTGTCCAAACCCATCTTCAATCAATCAACACCCCCCCCCCCCACCCTTCACTGCATTCAGTTAAGCCAGTCGGACAACAAATATGGAGAAAGGCAGACCGGCACAGAAGCCAAGTGGACAGTGCCAAGCCAGCGTCGGCCTCCCGGTGCAAAGGAGAGAAGAATATTCCCCTCTCCACTTCCCCAGAGCTCACTGCCACGATTGCATGGTGGTTTATTTAGGAGGCTGTCCAGACAGGGAGGCTGCAACAGGGAAGCATGGAGTATGGAGCGGAATGAAGGAGAGAGAGAGAGAGAGAGAGAGAGAGAGAGAGAGAGAGAGAGAGAGAGAGAGAAACAATTAAGTTGAGAAATAGGGACAAACAGAAATAGTATGAAAGGGAGAGATTGAAAGATAGTGAGAGAGAGAGAAAGAGAGATACATGTAGGAGCAAGAGGGAGCAGAGGAACAGCTGGTTCTCATATTAGAGCTGTGTAGTAGTGATCCTGGCCTGGCTGTCCTTCACTGTCTCTCTCTTCTCTCTGCCTCCCTCTCTCTCCTTATCACTCTCTCTTTTCCTTCTCTCTCTTCTACTCTGTTTCCCTTCCCTTCTCTCTCCCCCTCTCTCCCCCTCTCTCTCTCTCTCACACTCTCTCTCTCTGTCTCCCTAGGTTTCCCTCTGCCTGACTGCCTGCACTCGCGTGTGCCTGAGCTCATGTTACTGTCACACAGGGGAGCTGCGCTCTGGCTGAGTCCCTGGCCCGAGACACAACACATGGAGTGGCCCCGCGTCCCGGCCTGGCCCTCGCGTCCCGGCCAGAGCCCTGAGTAGTCACTCTGATTTAACAGCAACCCCCGCTGCGCTCCGCCGCCGAGACCAAAACGCGCTCCAACCCCCCGGCCTCCGATGTCAGGAAGGCTAAAGCTCACACTGAGATGTTTCCTCCTCCACCATCGTTCCTCTTGCTCCCTCTCTCTCTCTCTCTCTCTCCACCAGCGTTCCTCTCGCTTCCTTCCGCTCTCTCTCTCTCTCTTGCTCTCTCTCCACCCCCCCCTCTCTCTCCTCATCATTCCTCTCTTTCTCTTTATCATTCCTCTCACTCTCTCACTCAATCCAGAGAGAGAGAGAAAGTCCCAAGAAAGTGTCCTCCTAGTGCTTCCATGCCAAAAAAAAGAGAGTGAAAAAGTGAGAGGCAGAGAGCAGAACAGTAAATACCAAAATAGGCCTGCGTCCTGTAATGCTTCCGCTCACTAGCATAGGCCTCAGATACTCCTCCTTTAACACCAAAGTACAGCTTGCCGTATGGAGTGACAGCCTCACATCTCCTGGGAGTTCCAGCAAAAGACAGCGTGTAATAAGTGGCCTAGTCCGAGAACGAGGTCAGTTGGCACTTAAATTGCACCTCCCTAAAACGGACAAAACACTCAACCGCCTTGCTTGGTTGAGAGGAAGGCTACAGTTCTGTCAAACCATTTTGTCCCGGACACATTCTAGAACAGCACAGTGGTCTCTAACTGAAGTTGTGAGATTTGAGAAGTTATATTTTCTAGTCGGTCAGGTATTGTATTGAGTTCAACTGCCTGATAGTTGTATGGCAACATTTGTGTGTTTCGACTTCATTTGTGGCTTGTACTGAATAGTAAAACAGTGAAACATTCCTGAAAAACAACTGACACGTGCTGCGGCAACATAAACTGGACAGCCAGAGAGGATTGCGAGTGACTGTTTATCCTCCGTAAAATCAACACTACACCCTTCTGCACGGTTGGTATGCAGTGCCTGATGCTATGAGCAAACTGGAGGGACAGAAAGCGGTGGCTGAAAACATCTAAGCTGTTTGGCCATCTGTTCTCACTCTTTTTACTCATGTTGGGGTCACTAAGAAGTAGCGGACTTTTCTACAGTGTTTAGGGTATCTAATCCACCTCATTCATGAAACCGGAAATCCGTCCAATTTTCATCTTCCATTCATTCTGTTTACATTATAACTTAGAGCAGTCTCAGCAGACGAATTAGAATACGCTTTTACTTATATTTCTTTTGAAAAGTTGACAATTTTTCACTCAAAAAGGATATGATATATGACTGACAGAGAAACATAAATGTTTGCTTTTACATGGCTTGGGATACGTCAAGCACTGCTTTGGCCGGAAATAGAATGGATATATTTCTGGATATTGAGGTGTCATGGCGATGCCCATTGTTGGCTGGAGAATATTGTGGATAAGCAGGAGACTCTACCACAATGTGAATGAGTTTGGATCAAAGCAAAAGATATATAATAGGCAGCGGACACTACCATAATGAGCAGGAGTTTGGACAAAAGTTATCTAATAAGCAGCAGACTCCATCATAGTGTGAAGGGTTTTGGTATAGGTCGACATAAAAGCTATGTAACAAGCAGCGGACTTCACCATGCTGTACAGACGTTTGGGTCGAATAAATCTAATTAGCAGCAGACTCAATCACAGTATGCAGGAGTTGGTGTCCAACAAGTATCTTTTTCAAAGGTTTTAAAAAGCTTTCAAACAGCTTTTCATTTTCTTGGAATTCCCTGTGAACATTTGGGAACTCAAACAAATGTACAGACATTACTTAAATCGCATCATTTGGAATGTTTACACAAAAATGTCCACATTTTTCAGTTCAAAGTAAATGTGTTCGCCTCAAACGTTTGCCTTTGTCAAAGTTCCTCAAATCAGATGCCACCTTGGCTTAAACAAGTTGCCATGACGTTGATTAAACAGAGATGGCTGGCCAGAGGTTTTCTATGAAGGTGGTAAGCTGGTTATTAAGTTCAATGACAATCGACAGTCGACACAATTACTGAAACAACTCCAATCTGATGGCTTCAGCCAACCATCTCCAGTGCTAGTCACTGGGAGGTAGTACTATTTTGTTGTTGGAGTAGAGAGAGCAGGCCTTGTGAAGTTGAGAGCTGTGTATGCTCCACCATGTGACCAGCTTTTACGAGGCTTGAAACGACAGCCACCTCGGGCCTGAGCCAAATAAAATGCCCCTGGATCAGGCCAGCGATGATCAAAAGCCTCTTCAAAGGGTCGCTCTTCTGCGGTGTAATGAGGCAGCTGACGGCATGAAAAAGGGCCTCGTTTTTATAAGAAGCCGCGCCTCAGCAAGAGGGGACCTGATTGCACATACAACAGCAAGCTGGAGTGACTGGGGGTGGGGGGGTGGGTGGGTGACGGCTGGTGCTTGTTACAGCCCAATCACAGGATCGATGCGAAGGTTTCGCTGGCACGTCGCCATGGTTTTGCGGAGGGGCTAATTGAAACGGGCTGCGTGGGCATGGGCTGCTTTTGCAGCGGGCCGAAATGGCCTGGCTGCTTTCGCCTGGACGCTCTCGCCAATCATGCTGCGCCCGCCAAGTCCTGCGCTAACAACCCCCACCCCCCCCATCCCATCGCTCCCCCCTCAACAACAATCTGAGCTGCACGTGGAGAAGGACAATGGATGATTGTGAAAGCTCAGCAAGAACAAGAGAATGTGAGCGAGAGAGAGAATGAGAGAATGAAAGAGAGAGAGCAAATTAAAGAGAAAGAGAGAGAGGGAGAGAGAAAAAAAGAGAGAGATGCTCCAATAACGCTATCAGCCTCTGGATTCGCTGACGCCACTTCCCAAGGTGACCTGCACTTCCACCCCCACACCAGCCGACAGCAATCAGAGTAAGCCACAAAGACACTCAATGTGTGCTTCTTCGACCCAACCTTGGGGCTGAGTAAGCTATACGACAGTTGCGGTTGCAGCATGCCATAAAAAAGTGGAAATGTGCCTTCTTAAGGGATTTCGGCAGTGCAGAGTCGGAGCGAAAAATGTGCAAGACATTACCGTGGGGCGTTTCCTGTAAACATGTGTGAGTTTACACCCGTAAATCATTTTCCCAAAGAAAACAACAACATCCCCCCAGCAAAACAATTGGAGGAGGAGGAAGAAAAAAAGCTTGCCATACAATAAGCACTTTAATACTTTCTCTTTAAGTACCTCTAAGTACTAAGCATCTCTGAGCCGCTATAAGTAAGGGAAAACCGACACCATGTCAAAACAAAGGTCATCTATTGGTTTAGCACCACCTACAGTATTTTTCCATTGCGTACCCCAAAGTCGAATTAACTAGATCGTTAATGTCTCCTTGCTTGAAGAAACATATATCCAGTGTGTCCATTTACTCTCCCCACATTGATTTCACAGGTCTCAGATTAACATGTAGCCTGGAAGCAGCCCAATCTAAATAAATCTCTGTGCTTGCATTTTGGAACTAGAGCAAGGCTAAAAGACCTGTACTTTAGCAGCTGCCATTCTGATTTTCCCCCTGCCTTTCCTTTCTCTGAATCTGGTCCTTTAAAACTTTTATGTGGTGGTCAGACCATTGGAACCGTGTTCTTGAAGTTCCCCCAGTGTTCCTTGAAAATCCCAAAGTCCCTTCTGTCGGTGAGGGTTGTGTAAGAGCTCTCTCTTGGGCAGGTGGAACGTCTACAGAGCTTGCTCTGCATTTGGGCAGAAGACAAGATTCTGTTGCCTCCGGGCGTTAACATGTCAGCTAACCGCTAATCAGTTAGCTGACGTAGGAAATATGGAATATGGAAAACTACCCATCATTTTGTTGAGCAGGATCAACTTGTAAGGGTGAGATTGTGTGGAATGAAATGGCCTAACAATACCTGATTCATAGCAGATGGTATGAAGACTAGCTCATACCTGCTTGTTCTTGTTTTGATACTCTCATCTGAAGTCTAGTTGTTAAACTAGCAGTAATACTACTGTACAGTAATGCTACCTCGAGCTACATTCGGCTGTGAGGGTGAGTAAGGCATATTCTAGAGGAGAGTTGCTCAGCGTGTTCTCGGAGGATGCTGATGTTTAAGGATCGGCGTGAGAGCTCTGAGCAGAATGAGTCTTCCTGGCCGAGTGCCTTACCTTGAGAACGTGTTCCGGGCGTAGTGCATGATGCTGTCAAAGTCATATGTCTCCCCGAGGGAGTCCACCTCACCAGGCTCCATCTTCAAGAAGTTATACTCCTGCCCTGAGAAAGTCAACCAACCACACACACACACACACACACACACACACACACACACACACACACACACACACACACACACACACACACACACACACACACACAGAATGTTTCAGACCATCTAGTCACCTTTCCACATGGAAAAATGAAGGACATGACATATGATTCACACACCGCAACCCAACCCAATGGCCTAATTCATTACATAAAACGGAAGTAGGCCATGACAAGTCAGTTCATGACCAGCAAGCACAGAGTGTCATCAATCCAGAAACAGTGTATAATCCTATTTCCTGCTATTCTGTCGGAAACCAAACTAGCTCAAAGTCATCCAGTGTCATTACCAAGAGAATTGCAGATTAGGCTGTCAGTAACTCTACTGTGTGAATCATCAATTTATACATATGAACTGTATTGCACATCTGCAGCTCTGTACTGGATATCCTTCTTTATTTTGAGACAGTTGGTATCACTGTAAGCCCTGGAATTTGATCGTGTCATTCGGTTGCAAAATCTAATTGGGTTGAGCCGGGACTTGGCTGTGAAATTGCCAGGCAGGTTCCGGCCAAAGCCTGCTTATAAATGATTCACCTGCAGGTAACGAATACAGCGGCAGAGAGAGAGGGAAAGAGAGACGGAGAGAGAGAAAAGAAAGGGAGGGATAGAGAAAGAAAAAAGGGAGGGGGTGGATAGCAAGCAGATAGACTGGACTCAATTCTCAGAGCAGAGGCTGGCATCTTTGCCACTACCCGCCTTTGTTAAGAAAAACTCATTCTCTCTCCGCACAGCTGTTGACCTGGGTGACTTCCGTCTCTGTCTCGCTGCAGATGGCACAGCGATGCCCGCCGCTGCCAGGAGCTCAGTTGGAAACAGTTGGCGTTTCACACCGCTGCCGGCTATAATGAGCTCGGCAGGATTGGTGACTGGCATCTCTCTCTCACCCAATTTGACATGCCACTGACTTATTGGGAGGCTGTGCTGCAGGCCTTTAAATGGTAGAGTTGCTTTGACATGATCACAGATTGTGTTACTGAATGGTGGCGGTGGTGGTGGTTGGTGAGGCGAAGGGGGAAGTGGGGTGCCGGTGTCGGTGTCGGCTTACCTGGTTGAATGTTGTCCCGGATGATGCTGACGTGCTCGTCGCGGTCCGGCCGCGTGTGCTCGTGCCAGAAGCCAATCACGTGACCCAACTCGTGCACCACGATGCCGAACTTGTCGCAGTTCTTGCCAATGGAGATAGCCTGGGGGCCTCCGCCCCGACGGCCCACATACGAACAGCACCTGCGGGGGGAGGAGGGAGAGAATGAGGAGGGGGGACAAAAGTGGGTGGACTTATTGAAGGCCCAGTGAACAACGACAACTAGTGGCTACTATCATGACCCCCATGCCCCCCCCCCCCCCCCCCCAATTGATCCAAAGAGTCAACACACAATGCCCTGGAGGACCTTGTGTACTTTCAAACTCACTCACTCACGTTGCTTATATAACCAGGTAAAGTCAGGGAGAGAAACAAACAGAGAGGTAGGAACCAGTAAGAGGTCATGCATATCGACTCCACTCGTATCTATAACACAGATATAGACATATAATAAACATAGACATAGAGCAGAAATAGGTATAGCAAGACGGATAGAATATTTGCTATTAGTCAGGAGACGTCACCGTAATCTAAAGAAATGTTCACAAACGTCTAGATATACTGTAGGGGCAGCGACACAGGCAACACAGACACATTAAACACATTCCACAACTCCACAGTGTAATGTTGGTCTCCATCTGCCAGAGGTAAGAGAGTTCTCTCTCACTTTCTCTCTCCGCTATCTCTCTCTCTCACACACATCAAAAGGTCACTGTTGGAGCTCACTTTAACAGCACTGACAAACACAAACATACACAGACACACAAGCATATGTGCACACACACGCACACACACACACACGCACACACACGCACACAGACACACACAGACACACACAGACACACACAGAAACACACAGAAACACGCCAGCACACATGCCAGTGTATACACATAGCCATGCACGCTCAAACACACAACCAGATGCCTGCACACACACAAACACGCGCACACACACACACACACACTCCAGGCCTGTGTAAGCCCAACAGGCCGCTCTCTAATTACCGAGAGCCCACAGCCAGCGACTGCAGAGACTTGCCTTGAACTTTGCACAGGACAGATGGGGGCCTTGCTGAGTGTGCATCAGACAGGGCCCTTAGCTAACCGCTCCTCCCTGCCTCCCTGCCCGCCCGCCCGCCCGCTCGGCTGCCTGCCTGCCTGCCTGCCTGCCTGCCTGCCTGCCTGCCTGCCTGCCTGCCTGCGTGGATAAAGCCCCCCCTGTTCCCTGGGCGGCCAATCACCCCGGCTAAAAATGACCGGGCATGCCGTAGTGGGAAAAAAGGACAGCCTTGTTGTTTCATGCACCTGGGCTTTGGCTATTCCCTCCAGTAGTCCCAGTTCCCAGTGCTTTCAGAGCGCATGCTGTTGTAATGTATGTTTTATCACGAACAGAGGAATTAGATTAAGAGGGGATTTTTCTTCCATGACATGATTTGTTTGATTTGACTGATCCATTCTGACTGACGTAACTATGATGTGAGTTTCTTTCTCTCTCTCTGTCTGTCTCTCTCTTTCTCTTTGTGGAAAAGAAAGCAAAGTGAAAAAGATGGAGTGAGGGCTCGGTGGGGTCTAAGTGAGCCCATTGAAGCTTCAGTCTCTCTCCTGTGGGGCGGAGGTGAGGGGGGGTGAGGGGTTCTTCCTGGCGAACCGAGAGGCCATGTGCGACACGAGTACCCAAGCGCGGAGCTGGGCAGGCTGGGCAGACAGGCTGGGAGCTCTGATCCATGGAGCCAGCCGCGTTCGCTCTACGAGCCTGAAAGGGCCGCTTTCACTCTGGCCTGGCAAGGCGGGGGGATTGTGGGGGGGAGGGGGGGGCAGAATTACTACGACTCAGTGGACGACGTGTCCAGCATGAGCAAAGACTGGAGCATGGTGGACGGAAGTGCATGGAAAAGCACTTAGGCGGTAAATCAGGGGGCCTGTCGGAAGAGAGGGGGAAATAAAAAAGATGCGGCTACGTGGGGAGGGATGAGCAAGCCCCGAATCTCCACAATCCGCCATCCCCCGACATTCCTCAGTCAGAGGAACGCAACCATGCAAAAAGACACACAATAAAACATACGCAAGCACACAAAACTATCTGGCAATAGATCGCGCACACACACACACACACACACACATACACAAACACAAACACACACACACAAACACAAACACACACGCGTAAGTTGCTCCACTCACCCACACGGCCGGTAGGTGAAAACGATGTAGCTCTCCTCCTGCGTCCTCTCAATGAATGTCACGCAGGTGTGCTTCTCCCAGTGACGCATGGCCTGCCGGAAGATGGCCCGCTGGCTGCCTGAGAGAGGGGCACACACACACACACACACATACACACACACACACACACACAGACACACACAAACACACACACACACACACACACACACATGGACACACACAGATGAGACATGAGTGATGGCTACATTCAGCCAAGCCTTCACAGACACGCTCCCATCTTTCCTCCCAGGAATAGCTCTTCAGCAGAGTGCATCAGCCCTGCCGACCTGCTCGGCGACAGGAGCACGGAGTGTATAGACCGTGGCCATCTCTGATGGAAATGTGCTCTTTAGGGGGAATCCATCACCACATTTGGACAGGTATGAAATTAATGATGAAGTGGCTAGTCCTGACCACTGGTTACAGAAAAAGGGGGAGCGTACCTATGTTCCCCACATTCCCCACAGATGCACATCTGTAGATAGTTTATAGGGGACCATCTCAGTAGAGTCTGGCCAACAAAGTAATACTCCAGAGGTCAAAAGCCTGTAAATGTTCATCTGATACTCGACATATCCACAGGTTTATGACCGCCAGCGAGCTCTATCTGGGTGAAGAAGGCGCAAGCCGACATGCTTTGCTATGCTTCTAGTCCTTCAAAATAAAGGCCTTTTATTTTTCAAAACCTTTGACTATTTTATGGCAAAATCCTTATTTATGTCATCATTTTTTCATTTTTCCTGTTTTCTGAAACCTATCTAGGCACTCTGCCTTTCGCGAGGAGCAGGGGAGAGGCATGATCGAGTTGGAGAGATGATTCACGTGTTTGCTCAGGATCGGCAGTCACCTCAAGGGACTCGCAAAGCGGCCTTTCCCATTTCACAACTCTGAATTAAAAACAAAAGGCCCTCCTCACATTGTGTCACACTTTGTTTGGGTTAATAGAAACGGACAAAAAGGACCCCATTATTCAAGAGGAGATTAACACTCATGACCAGCATGTAGTGTTTCAATTTTCTTTTATCTAGTCATGGTCGAAAGAATAACAAGAGGCTGGCGATCCAGGGAAGAAGACAAATATAATACATGCTTGGAGGGCATGACAGCACATGCTGGACCACAGCGTCTAAATGGGCTTTTTAATCTCTTTATTCTCATGTTGAGATACATCTGCCTGCCCTACGAGATGGTGTGACTCATTTCCTTTGCTTTTGTGCATGTTCATAAATCCTTGAGTGCTTGGCAAGAATTTCGCCTCACGTTGCTGTGGGTCGTGGCCTGAGTAATTGAAGGAACTTATTCACTCGACTCAGATTAGGGTCAGAAGCGCTCACGAATGGAAGTATCAGACACCCCCCCATGAGCGCGTACACACACACACACACACACACACACACACACACACACTGCATGCCTTCTTGCAGATTAAGTAACAAATGTTCATCAAAAAAAAATCATAAACACACTATATACTGTAGCTTATAGCTTATACTTGACCAGCACTACCCAAGCAATCTCTTTTTTTCTCTCTTTCTTTCTCTCTGTCTCTCTCTCACAAACACATACACAGAGGCATGACATGGTGCAATCCATTTGTCCAATGTGCTCGCCTTACAAGTAGTAAGTTGTCCGAAAAACAGAAAGTTACGCAAAATTACGTCCCCTAAACTCGTCTGACCAGCAGCGATCTCGCACAAGTCAAATTGTGTGATCCAGTTGTACGTGGGGCTCTTCTTAAAAGTAGGAGGATAACAGACAAACAGTCGGGCAAAATTACGCGACAGCACACCTAAGGTCGTCTGACTAGAAGCAGTGTCATAAAATCAGAGGAGCCCCAGTTGACGGCGTCTTAACTAAACTAAAGATGGCTGCGCTGCGTTTACTGTAATTAGCAGTGCTCTTTCACTCTTCTTTTTACCGCCTAGCAAATCTCAATGTCCATGTCAATTACTCGTACACATTGCAATGCCTTGGGGGTACATGTACGTTACGTTGTCTTGTTTTGCATGGTGTAATGTGTTATTTATCCATTGGTGTTGGTAAAAGTGGCTAGCAATGTTTTGATGAAAACAAACGCTGCCGCAACGGGAGGCGCCCATTGGCTTTCTGACTTGTTGCGTTGCGATGAACGTAAATGCAAACCGGAATGCATACAGCTTGGTCTCACAAGGAAGTTACGACATTTCACTAGTTACGGGTTGTGACAAGCCGTCAGCATGTACAAATGGAACGCACAATTAGATCCCTTTAGGTTCAAAGAGCACACTGATTCTTACCACTAAAGTTGCCACTGATCACGTACGGAATGACCCCCTCTGGCCACACCCTCTCAGGCCTGGAGGTCGCCGCCCTTTTCCTGCGGTGAGAGCCTGGTGTGTCTGGCACCGTCCTCGTCTCACTGGCAGGCGAACCTGTCATTCACATTACAAAGCAAACAACATGGCTAGGTTACATCTGTCCCAGGAAATCTGGCACTCCAATAAGTCCCTGTGAAAGTACAATGAAACTACACAAAAACATGTTTTAGCTTTGCTAAAGGAATGCAATAACATATGCAATAACATATCGACATTAATCATTTCCGCACAAACACACACAAAAAAGATAAAGTTTTGTGGATTCATAAAGAGGATGGCATGGCCAGGCTGAGGTCTGGCCATACAGAGCTCTGTAAAAGTAGCTTAGAATTTTTTGTTTTTTGTGCTGAAAATGTGCAGCTGTTCCCCTTGACTGACTCCGCCACACCCATGACTGGGTCAACGGAGGTTTTTTTTTTTTCAGAATGTTTCAGTAGAATCTGCTCCCAATCTCCCTGCTAAAGCCTTCCTGCTGGGTTTTGGAGACCAGGTGGTGGTCTGGAGAACACTGGAGCCAAGAGAAGCTGGGAACATGTCTGATGGAGCAATACATACATACTTATGCTCCTAACATTCACTATCTATAAATAAACTCATAAGCATCTGCTCAGCGTTCGGGTTCAGCTCTGATTAGGAAGAAAACTAATGCGTTCTTCATTCTTTCGAGTTTTCCAGGAAAAATAACTCCGAGGCTCCGAAGAACAACAAACGAGGTGAGCATCTCTTTGGATGAACCTGCTCTCCATATGTGGCTCCCAGCAAACACGAGAGACTAGAAGAAAAAGCTGAACCTCTAATCTCTAATCTCACTCATTTTCCCCACTCACATTAGTTTTCCCGGCCACAAAAAAGAAAGTGTGTCGTGAGTCAGTTGCCCGAGACAATTAACTCTCAGACAGTGTTATTTAGTGATGAACACTGACACGCTAAAGTGGGAGTATAAATATTAAACAGAACTACTTCAGCCTCGGCAGAAGTAGGAAGCAGAAGACTATGGGTATGAGGTTTTTGAGCTTGTTATGGGACTGGAATGCTGACTGCTGAGACGTTGGTTTGTTTATCGGCCAGCAAAATCCATGCAGTGCGTGAGAGAAGAATTCCTCTCTGGCAGGCAGTGCACACACTAAGAGCCCTGCACTAGCAGTGATGGACACAGGCATGAAACCAAAGCATGTCTTTGCATGAGAAAATGCTGTCTCTTGAGAGTTAAATATACACTGTTTTCGAGGAAGCAAAACACTTACGCTGATATGTGAATACTTTGTTAACTTTGTAAAAAAAAAAAATGTCAACCCTAAAATAGTTTCCCAAACCACTGGCCATCATGAGCACTGGAAAAATGCTAAAGGATTCTGGTTTTCCCTTTTTCATGAGGAAACTTGAGGCACTCCATTTCTGTTCATGTACAGTACAGCTGTGGTGCGTTAGGAGGAGGGCGGGGGGTCAAGCCATATACGTGAGGTCAGGACTGGGACTGTAGCGTGCAGCTGCTCTGACCAGCCTATATGGCGCAGAAACAACAATGACGCAGCGCGGGTGTACAGGAAAAGGTTCCCACGCTTGGTTGTTTCAAACAAACACTTGTGCAGAAGGGTTGGGCTTGTGAAGGAGCCTGGTGTTCCCACAAGCACCATAAAGCTACAAGCCTCTGAACACAAACAAAGTTGGAGTTTGGACATTCAATTTGGTGAGAGAATATCAACACACTGTTGTAACCTGAGGAGGAATGGATTCAATTAAGTTTTACTATTGTAGGTTTCCATGGATCAGAATCAGTTGTAGAGAAGTCTGGTACCCGAGTCAGTGTTGTTGAAGATCTGCACAGTCCTTTGGGCTAAGTCCACTATTCGGACCACCTTGAAGCTGCGCATGTCCTCCTCATCCAGGGCAATATCGCCCAGGTAGGCAACTAAAGAGATGGAAAGAGAGGCAGGAGAAGGGTTAAGATTAAGATTAAGATTTAAGATTAAGATTAGGACATTGAAACTGGCATCTTTTGTCAAATATGAGTAACAGTGCTATGTTTTGTTTGTCTTTGGCAAGGGTTACAAAGTGAGGCCTATGTTCACTATTACATCACTCAAGCTTAGAAACAGAAACCGTTGTTTGTCATCTTCAATCTGAGGCTAGGCAGAGAAAACATTCATAATATTAATAAGTTGTTCCCTCAAGACACTGGATACAATGAGAGCAAAAAGCTGTGTTACATTTCCACAAGAGGTTATTTTCATTCAAGACCATCAACTGTAGCCTTCACATGGGGAGACAATAGGAGGTCATATGGCGGCTGAATCTGAAACCTCAAACTCGGTTCCTGAAAGGGTCCTCAGTGGCTACGGTGTCAGCCATTGACACACCAACACACCAAATGGAACGAAATCTGCTGCTCTGCTTTCCAAGACTTGTGTCTCTCCTCACTGAAACCTCCACCACAGACTTCCATCGCCACTCCTGCTGCTTTTTAATCCCTATTCCCATCCCAGTATATATATATATAGTATATAAATAAAAAAAACGACTGCAGAGAAGGTCCTCCAGCCAAACGCTGCTCATCCATTTTTTAAAGCCTTGTCAATCACACCGTATCCAGCCAAGTTCATCATGCGTGCCAGTTTAATTATTCATGTGCCGACAGAGAACTCCATAGGGCCACTCATTTAAGGGCCTGCTCTCAGCCACGGCCGCTAGTCTGCTGCGTACACATGAAACACTGGTGTCTTATGGTGACCTAAATGGAACGTATGCATGCATATGGATAGAGCCTCTAATTATTTGGTCAGGGACTAATTGCAGCTGGGGGAAGAGTGGCAGCTCTTGACTGACGGCTCTAAGCTCCCGAGCGGATATCCTTTGGATCAGCACAACTAATTATAAGGAGCACATGGAGTTAGCAAAGCAATCACAGCCTTACAGATAGGCTGCTTATGAATAAGGGAGAGAGAAGTGTGTGTGTGTGTGTGTGTGTGTGTGTGTGTGTGTGTGTGTGTATGGTGTGTGATGTCTGTGTGTGTGTGTGTGTGTGAGTGCGTGTGTGTGTGTGCAGAGCAGTGCAGAGCTGGCGTTTGTTTGTTTAAGTTTCATTTGAGAGATCTGAGCGGTTACAAAATCCTGAGTTGAGTAACAGACCTCACAGAGCTCTCTGACCAATATACACACATTAAGGTGCACACACAGACACACACACACACACACACACTCTGAAATGGCAGTTATGTGAGCTGATTTGTAGGAAGGCAGCCTGTCTGTCGAGGAACTCACCAGGGGGTGTTCAGCATGAACTGAATTCCATTTTATACCGAGACAGAATCACCAGAGAAATGTCCACATGGCATTCAATTCAACAGAGGGCACATGCCACCACTTAATCAGGTCTTCATTCTGGAAAGTGTTTTTTTTTTTTTGTTAAAGTGGGCAAATCGCGGAACAGCCCTGTGCTGGTAGAACCCCACAGCCGTAGACTCCTTAGGCAAAAAAATCCAACAGTTTAAAAGAGGTAGGGGGGCGATCATTTAGCACAACCGGAGTACAGTGGGGTGCCTCAAATATAGGGCAAGTATTTTAATGAGACCCAAGGGGGAAGAGATCAATTAAGTCCACAGACACTTTTTTATGGAGGAAAAGGGTTTTACAGCCCCATCCCCCCCCCCCACCCCACCCCCTACTGGAGCGCCACTGTGCCAGTGGCAGTGAGGGGAATGGCTGCCGCTGGCGAAGGCAGGAGAGGCAGGCTGCTGGGTTTTTACAGGCACATCAGCATGTGAGGTAGCTAGGGCTCTCGTTACTGCCTAGACACTGTGTTTATGCGTGTGTGTGTGTGTGTGTGTGTGTGTGTGTATGTTTGTGTATGTGTATGTGTATGTGAGTGAGCAAAAGACAGTGAGAATGACTGTGTGTGTGTGTGTGTGTGTGTGTGTGTGTGTGTGTGTGTGTGTGTGTGTGTATAGAGAGGAGTGCACAGACGTGGACTGCATAGACTGTGTTAGAAAAAATTAAGCTGTGTGTGTGTGTGTGTGTGTGTGTGTGTGTGTGTGTGTGTGTGTGTGTGTGTGTGTGAGGGAGGAGGGAGCGGTTGGGGGTGCAGCCCTACTGCCCTGTTCACACACTGCCCCAGGGAAGCAAATGTGTTTGAGCAAGACTTGTAGTTTCCTGCACCGAGGTATGCAGATCACTTCCACTGTCCATGAGTGTGAGAGGCAAATCTGAAAGTCAAACGTCTCCGTGCGAGAGGAGACTACATCTCCTTGTATGTCTACCTCTCAGCCCAGACAGAATGCATAAAATGGTCCCTCAAAGTTAAGATATCTGGACAGCTCTGCACCACGTCTATGAATTAATTCAAGCTGTCCAAATCTGACGGACGGACTCTACCTGAGATGACAGGCTGTCCCCGAAAAAGCAGGAGATGGCCAGACGACAAGGAGGAGAGCTGACTAACTCTGAATTTAAGTGGTACGGACCACCGCAAGGCACAGATCCCCGACTGCCTGCTTCTATTCTGAGTATCGGCTTGTCACAAGAAAAAGCCTCCGAGCTGGAATGATAAAAGCCTAATGATGGAATGCATGTGTCACTTAGACAGGAGTATGAGCATAAAGTGATAATAAAAAGGCAGACATACTGAATGTGAAAGATACAGACACTACAGATCATACAGGTACTAGACACAAGAAAAGAGTGAGAAAAAAAGGACAGATATTTAGTTCTCACAAAGGAGAGCAACATTGGGCTTGAGCCATCTACTGAATCTGCTCTGGAGAAATAGGACTGCTTTTGATTGGTCCAGCACAGCAGAACCCAGTGCAGCTCTCCATTGCTTGTTGACAGCATGGGGGGCAGTAAGACTCTAATGAAAGCTCCCCTGCAAGACCAGGCACGTGCCAACAACAACAACAGCTCAGAATATGCCAAAGGAGAGAGGAGAGGAGTGCAGGGGGTCCTCTAATTTGCGCTCCTATGGCTAACTGAGACCAGGGGGGAGGGCAGTGTGTGTGTGTGTGTGTGTGTGTGTGGGGGGGGGGGGTTGCTATTGCATTCCTGTGACACATAGCGCATCATTCATGAATCAGGAGGAGGAGACACAGTGGAGGGGACGCAGCGCCAGCCACCAGATGTCCTGGGGCCTTAATGCACACGCACACGCATACGCATACGCGCACACACACACACACACACACGGACACACACACACACAGAGCTAATGCTGCTGCATGCGGTATGGGACTCAGTCGGCGGCGGTCACGTTTCGCCGGCACATGCGAGTGCTGCACTCCGCTCCACTCAGCGGGCCAAAAGCGATTGTGAAATCATCACGAGCTCACGCTGAAGAAACCTGCAATCGATCGAGGGATTTAGAGCTGAAAGTGCAAGTCATTAAAGGGAGAGCCAAGAGCGCCACTGAAAGGTAGTTTGAAACCTTTTGAAACCCCGTTTGAAACCACACAGCAATACAATGTGACCTTGTTTGTTTGTTTTCTAATGCTGGTTCCAAAGGGCAAAGATTACCCTGCATCCCATACATTGGATGCTCACAAAATGATTTGTGATGGTCCTTCTTGTGTGGCTAAATCTGTTTTGAAGGCCCGCCACTAAGCAACACTATAAATCCCATGTCCAAGAATACCGAGATGGCCCTAATGCCCCGGGCTCGGGGGTCTTGGCCAAGGCCTCTGTGAAAGTCTGGCCTCTTCCCCACCCCTAGTTGAGAGCCAATCATCCACAACCATTTTGGGTGCAAGTCCTTTAATCCAGCGTATAATTGTTCCCCCTGACCAGAGGCCAAGATCGAGGGGAGGGCGGGCAGACAAACAAGCCCACTGCAGGATCTCCACGGCACCCCGGCTTTCACAGTTGTCCTGGCGACAACGTGGCAGGGTGTTTTGTTATTATCGGGAAGTCTCGGAGGGGATCCCAAATAAATCCCCTTGTCTCCTGGCTCCCATTATCCACGGACAACCAATCCCGAGATGGACGCAAAATGGAGCACGGACAGTGATCGTGGGCAAAAGGGAGAAAGTGGAATCAAACAGGCCACCCGTAGCTTGGAGCATGCCGATGATCAAATTGAAGAGACAATGGGGGTGAACTAATGAACTCCATCAGATGTTTCCAGATAAGATGGCCCCACGGCAAAAAATAACAAGAGCAGTGCTTTAGAAGATCTAATAAAGGCGCTAAATGGCAGATGGGCAGTTGGCATCGGCTCGCAAGTATGCCTGGTCGCTGTCCAGATTACATTCATTAAATAGAATTTCAACAGCTGCAACTTAGCCTCTTGAGGTAAAGGAGTTTTATAGGAACTGAAGTAAAAACTGAGGAATTTGAGTTAGTCAAACCACCAAATCCCAATGGTTTATTTTTGTTTTGTTTTCACAAGGTGTTTCTGTGTTTATTGTCAAACACTAAGAAGTTTGTTCAGAAACCTGCCTGCAGGAGGAATGGAATTGAAAATAAAAGTAAATAAAAAACTCATTAAACATAATGAACAACTGACATGAGATGAGATTTAGCTTGCATTGGTCCTAAATAGAACCTTTCTAAGACAAAACAGCAGAACTGTCTGGAAACCAGGCCAGCGAGCGCCCGCATGCTGACTGTCTGAGGGGGGCTTTCCCCTACAGCAGGGATGACCTCACACACCTCATTCCATCTCATCTCATCTCATCAGCCTGACCAGATAGGGGCCAGGAAGACACGAGTCCTCTGCGGAGGCATTTGATTGACTGGGCTTTGTGTCTGATATAATTCCCCCCCCCTTTAACCCGCCCCGCCCCGGTACACCCCCATGCCGTCGCCACGGCAGTCATACACACAGGCCGGGCTGTTTGGATAATCTTAACCAGTCTAATCCTCCATCTCATTGAACTGCTGCTCATCTTTCCGCTATCGCCGCCACACGCATGCAATCACACACAAACAAACACACACACACACACACACACACACACACACACACACTCCAACACAAAGACCGACACATGCATGCACACACACAGACACAGGAGGCTGTTGTTCTTTCGTTTACCAACACTCCTCCACACAGACACACAAACACAGATAGATAGACTCGTACACACACACACACACCCACACATCATACTCCATCCATACAGTCCTGGTCAGATAATGCAGCAGGGACCATACTGGAAGAAAGCCTCATTGTTTTCTTACAGCATCACTAGACCATGGAGGTTTTTGTTACAGAACTCGATGATGATGGACATCTGTGTCCCTAGCATATACTATCTACACAAGGATGACATTCTTCTAGAGGCCATAGTCATGTCTCAACAGAAGATAGCATGAGGACAACAAAAACACAGTTTAGCCTTTGGGTGGGATACCTTCCCCACGGCTGCTGCAACGTCTGGAAGTGACAAACAAGGGACGTCCAGACAGCCCTCTCACTCTAACCACCACCAACACAGCAGCGGCATAACGAGGGTCTGGGCGTTAAATAGGAGGTCTAGACAGGGCCAGAGGGTGGGTGCCACCCCTCCTGTCTCCAGCGCCAGCCCAACCTTGAGACTGTAGTTGAGGAGTGGAAAAACACAGCCACAGGGTTCGGACTCCCATGTCGCTTGTGTTTCTGTGTGTGTGTGTGTGTGTGTGTGTGTGTGTGTGTGTGTGCCTGCGTGTTTATGTAGTGTGTGTTGGTGTGTCTGTGGGGAGGGTCTGTTTGTGGGTTGACCACGCATGACAATGACACGGCCACGCCTTTCACTGTTGGGTCTTTTCGCTGAGACAGACCTGAAATTTACATTCAAATTGAAGGGCTGTGTCAGTGTCACGGGCTTGGACTGATTAGCACTTATGGTAGTTTCAGCAGGGATTACTCCTGCAGTCCTAGTCTGTGCACACAAACAGATGACTACACATCTCACATACTGTATGCACAAAGTTTATTTTTGAAGTTTCTTTGCCAATCATATCACACCCCAAGGTACCCTAGGGGGTAAATTAGGTAGAGTTTGGTAGGACTCTGGTGAAGCGGGAGTCTTGTAAAGTCTTGCTCGACAACCCAACCCCCCCCCACCCCCACCACATCTTGTAAAAACAATCCCAGCTGTTACCGCCTCAGCAAATGCCTACCTAGATATTTCCTTAGACTGCAATTTGAACCCGAGGCAGTTGAAGACGAGGAAAACACAAACACATATCCATCGGTGTTCAACAGCGGGACCTTTTCAAAGGTATCTCACCATATAATCTAGGGAACCGTTCGGGATTAGCCTTAGGCTAAACCCCAGGAATCAAAGGGGTGATTATTTTCCTATAAGTGGTGTGCAGTTTCTGACCACACTCAGGGCCCCAGACAACATAAGTGAGAGCTGGAGGGAGAGCTAAAGCGGTCAGCTCCGTCACAGAGGGCATAAAGGACTTGTCTGGTGGAGCCAAGGAGACTGTCGTTGGTCATTTCGCAACCCAAGTTCCCGAGTGCTCCTTTTGACATCTTTGACAGGTACTTGTTGAGTTGAAGAAAAAAACAAAAACAAGTACTATTTATGTGGCTACACCAAGAACTAATTTAAAAAAAAAATATAAAAGAAATATTATTGTATGTAACAAATCTTTATATAATGAGGATCTATCTATCTATCTATCTGCAAGTTCATATGGGTTTTGCAAACTGAACCATAAAACACCACAGTCACACAATCTTTAATGCAAAGACTCCCTCTCTCACACACAAATTCACACACACACACACACACACACAAACACCCTCATCTACCTGAGCTAAATGGAAGTGGTTGTTTTGGAGGTGGCCTAAGGTCAGATGGGTTGCTGTGGTCAGCTAAACTGAAACAGCCCAATTACTCTTTGGACAAAGCCCCTTTCACACAAATGGTTAACACACACACACACACACACACGCACACACACACACACACACACACACACACACACACACACACACACACACACACACACACACACACACACACACACACACCTTCTTGAATTTAAACCATCATTAACATTAAAAGCATTTCTGGTACACTTCTCCAGCAGAATACAAATGAATCTGTGAAATCTTTTGAAGAACTCACAGATAGCTGATCTTTAACTGTTGCTCTTACAACAAGCCGATAAGCCAAATTGAGTGAGAAAATGAAGTCGGAGGGTTTTTTCTCTCTTTTGCTTGCTTTTTCTGCCAACCATTTAGTTTTTCATTATTGACGCCTAATTGGCCGTGAGCGGAGGCGTTGAAACAGACACTCCCCGGAGCCTCTGTGACAAAGTCTGCGCCGACAACAACCATGCTGTTCCTGCCAACGTCTCAAACAAGGAAAAACTCCCCCTTTAACCCTTAACACATGATGGATGCCACTGTCGGGCAAATGAGGTGAACCTCAACCTCCCCCGGGGTCAAAGTTCACGCTTAACCTCCAGGAGCCTTCTTTAGGTCTTAAGTGACAACTCACACTTGAACAGTGCTCAGCACTAGCACTATCCCATTGTTTTATATTATCACACAGACGAGCATTCTGCCTTCAGACTGATAAAGCTTTAGCTTTATGAGGGCCGACTGGGCATGCAGAGACACAGGCTGACTGGGCTGAGAGACCGACTGAATCACAAAACATTTCTCTGGAAGACACCGTGAAACGAAACAAAAACATTTGAAGCGTCCTTCCAGTAACATTCAGCAGCCTGAGGCGCTCCAGCCCCCTAAAGCTGTGCGGCGGCCCTTCTACTCCGTGCGATCAGACAAGAAGAACGCATAGCTCCAGGACAAGCTAAACATTCATCTCTCTGATGCACAGCGGCGAGCGCTCGGTTCTGTAAATCTAGTGTTCCTTTAGGTCTCCATCTGCTCACTCCTCTCTTGCTGACAAATCACTGCACACATCCGTCTCGGCGGCCTTTAACAGACTCCCCCGCACATGCTAAAGACATTGAGGACCTCTTGTTGTTTTAAGGTTCCTGTGGTAGCATTAGTTTAGCAAATGGTGTGTAGCTCTGATGAGATGTCAGAGAGACCATACTCGGTTGAAATACAGACAGAAGATTTGAGCAGATTTGAACTCTGTTCTCGGTTTCTTGGCAAGAAGTTCGCAAGCTGTCTCCTGTCTACCTTATCTGTGTTTTGACACTCAATCTACAAAATATGTCTTTGCAACTCAGCTCTTTTTCAACATAAGGAATTTACTTTGTCAAGTTACCAGTCAATTCAATCTCAAGTGTGACATTTCTTGTCTCTGTAAGGGAAAGCTTACAGAGACAAGAAATGTGCAATAGTGTGAATGTGTCATCTCCTTGCCTTACTAAGATCTTTGTTTTCTATGCAGGGGAAACCCAGTGTTACTGAGATAAGGTCATTTAGCTGAGAAAGGAAAGCAGACATTCTTCTACTGCCCCCTCCAAAACCACACAGCGGCCACCACCGCGCGCTACTTTCATCTCGACTTCATCATGACGGCAGAAATCAATAAATAAAAGCCGGGGCCGAGTGCACGCAGGGGCTCGGTGCTGTAAACACTCTCGGGAGGAGGAGCCAGCCGTGCTGCTGAATGGCGGGCAGTCACCCTGTCCACTCCAGAGCTGGCAGGTGGCGAGAGGAGGCATGTTTCCCACCTTCCTTCCACGCCTGGCATGGCCTGAATGACCCCTCAGTCTGTTGTCGCCCTCCCACCACAGCCACCCGGCCAGAGGGAGATGAGGAGAGACAGGCCAGGGAGGGTGGTGAGACAGGGAGAGGAGGAGACAGGCCAGGGAGGGTGGTGGGTGGGTCGGAGGGCTGGGTATGACAGGGAGGGGGCTTGGGTGGAATGGTGGTCGACATGGTGGTCCCAGCCAACCAGACTGGGAGAACCTCTTCCAATGAAAGACAGACCATGGGATGCCATTGTTCCCAAAGGGTGGTGATGATAACCACAAAGGTCTCTTCGCGATCTTAAAAGACACACAAGACCAAACATAAGGATTGGTCATCACCACCACACACATAACTCATCCCACTCCTAAGTGCTCCTGGCTAGAAAACCACTACATGCACCCCACTCCTCTCCTCCTCAGCACCCTCACATTGGATCACTTTTGTAGTGGCAATAAAAATATTCAGGACAGACCTCCTCTCTTTCGGTTACTTCAAATGAATCTTTTATCTGAAATGGAGCTGCTTCCTCCTGGGCCGAGGCTGTACTTTAAGTGTAGAGGACAGACATTGCAGTGCGTGACTTGGCTTCATTCATTTTTCATGCTGAAAATTAGTGATTCTAATCTCAATGGGTACATTGAGATAACGAATTTCTGGGATGCTTTCCAGGTTGGGATAGATGTTCTCCAAGATAGAGGAGATGAGGAAATGTTTAAATAGAAAAAATACTTATAAATATGGGCCTAAATTTCCATCATCAAATCATCAAACACATCCCAGAGATGTGCGTAATGGATAACCCTGTAGAATATACCACTTTTTCAGGTGTGTTGCGACAGATGATAAACAAATGATCTTGAATAACGTGCATGGCAGGTTGTAGTATAACCCACACAATAGTGTTGACACGATGCATCTTTACGGTCTCTGTTTGGGTTAGCTGTGGAGATGTGCCAAACAATAAACCCACAGAGTCACCAAAAGAAATGCAGAGAAACAGTCAGCCAACCAGCCAGTTAGTCACTCACACACAAAGACACACAGACACACACACACACACACATAAGCACAGACACACACGCAAAGACACACAAACACACACATACGCACAGACACACACACACACACAAGCAAAGACACACAGACACACACACACATACTGTAAGCACAGACACACACGCAAAGACACACACACACACACACACACACATACACGCACAGACACACACACACAGACACACAGACACATACTGTAAGCACAGACACACACGCAAAGACACACACACACACACACATACACGCACAGACACACACACACACACACAGATTTCACTTGGAAAAAGGCAATCACAGCCATTGAATTGTAGAGGATGACATAATGGAATCCAGTGTGTGGCTGGGCGCAGCGTGGGCTCTTACCTTAGTGCATAATCTCATTAACTCCTCAGCAGCACACTTTGGCCCGGGGGCCCTGACAAGGCCCCAGCCCCACAATGCACTCTCTTCTGTCCTGCTCTCACAAGAGGACCCACTGGGGTGGGGGGGATCACAGCAGTGAATGCACCCCCAGCGTCCTCTTACTGCGTCAGCGCCACCAAAGGGGCCGTTGCCACCACCAGACTCTCACCTCACCTCTAGCCCTGACCTTGCACCTCCCTTCCCATTTCCACCTCCAGCACACACACACACACACACACACACACACACACACACAGTACTACTAGCGTCGTGCCCTGCCCTGGCACAGTGTGGATGGGTCTGTCAGATGTCTGTGTTCATTGGGGGGGGGGGGGGGGGGGGGTGCAGCAGCACTGTTCCTGGACTACAGCCACAGAACTGACTCTCACACAGTCTCCCCATCTGTGGTTTTCCCCCTCGCCGCTTCCAGTGAGGACACACACACACACACACACACAGAGAAAGGGAAAGGGAGGGAGAGAGAGAAAAAGACAGAGAGAAACACACACACCAGAAGTTCTTCCTAGGACCACCACATTTTTTGCGAGGGGGTGTATGGGGAGGGGGGGGGGGAGGGGGTGTTGGACAGACGGGGATCCAGGTCAGAGCGTGCCTTCCTCTGGATTATTAAAAGCATGCCGGCCACATTCTGGAGGGGGGGTGGAGGGATGGAGAGATTTCCAGCTGCGGTGGTGTGGTGGCAAATTGAATTAGTAAAGACCGATTTTTAGGGAGACGAAGAGACAGGAAAAAGAAACAGAAGGTGTGTGTGTGTGGCGGGGGGTGATGGTGAGAACGGATCTCACACATTCGTGATGACGTGGAGTGCCTAGGTGTTGGGAATTCATATGGCATCAAGTGTGTCTACTGTATAACATCTGCTGCACACATTGTTCAAACACTGAGTCCTATCCTGAAGTTAGAGTCAAAGGATCATTTCAGGGAGTGAGCTTATTTTGCATTCTTTTACAATTTCACCAATGGGCTTGCTGCACAAACTCTCAATATCCACTAGTCTGATTTTGTTATCCATCAAAACCAGGTTTGTTATGCTGACTGATGATCAACAGACAGCTGATCCCAAATAAAATGGTTTGTTGATAAGAACTCACAAAAAAATAAGCTTTTGGATGCAGTCTTCTATACAGCTCAGCCAACTCTGTGGAAAATAATTCTCTCATATATCCAGGTTTCTTAGATCTTGAAAAACAATATCAGGTGGTGGATATTTTTTTTTCTTCGCTTTTCTCAAGTTTCTACAATGCCCTTGACCTCACCATGGAAACAATTTTTTTACTCGCTGCAGTGATTTTTAATTTACATAAGAGATAACAAGTTACAGGACTGAAAGTGTGTGTGATGAAGACAAAAATAACTACAGTGTCACTGTTTAAATAGTACAACATTAATGCTATCTTATTTCTCTGTTTGGACAGGCTGTTGTCACTTTGCTCGGAGTTAAAAGGACACCATTGCATAACAACACTAACAGGCCCAGTTTTTGATGAGCACACATACAAGCAGTAACACGGTGAACTTTACGTTGTCAGGCACAGCTGTGCGATGTCCTGAGAGAGAGGCAGCCTCCCACAATGATCCCGTCGCAGACGGAAAAGCAGTCATTTCTGACCACATGCTCCAGTTTCCTTTCCTTATGGAGTAAAGTCCTAAAACAGACACACACTTCAGAGAGAGAGAGAGAGAGAGAGAGAGAGAGAGAGAGAGAGAGAGAGAGAGAGAGAGAAGGAGAGAGAGATGCATCCAATTGTGCCTCACACACCGCCTCTTATGAGAGTGTCCAAAACCATGAATTACAACCAACCGTTCCGTGGTGTGTCCACCTCACCCCACTGACCCCCAACTGGATCTTCCCTTTCCCAGCGGTGACACTGGTTGTGCGTGACGACAGCAGCCGCTCTGTTTAGAGTGAAGGGTCTAAACTTTTTGTTTACATCATCTGCGGATGAGGACACTAGAGTTTTGAGTGTATTCAAACTGCTGCAACGCACCATCTCAGAGACACAACGAAACCAGCTGTTCAGCCAGGGCAGTGACGCATCCTCACTCAACCTTTATCCCACTCAGTACTTAACCATCCACTTCAGGCACAGTGTACATCTGAGATACACGGATGGGTGACGCTTCTCAACAGTGTCAACAGGGCTTGGTAAACTTCCCCTCAATGACGACAGGTACTTGAAAGACCTAATCTGGCGATATCAATGTTCCTGGAGATTTTTTTACATGTCAATTTGTATGGTCTGGATGAAATACAGATCCCCCCCCCCCCCCCCCCCCCAACACACACACAAATACACAATGCGGGGCAAATGTTGAAATGAACAGCCATGGTGCTTTTCAATTGCAAATAAGAACAAGGCGGAGGGGGGGGGGAATCAAGGGAATGAAAAAGGCTGGGAAAGAGGAAAGGGGAGGCCACTACAGAATGTTAGTGTATAGAGAGTGGAATCTTTGGTTCTGGTTTAGCACACTTATCAGGTCTCCTCAACAAGCCAGCCCTTTTGAATAGAGATGTGCCGGACATTAGCTGGAGGCCACCCAGAAAGTTCTCCTGTAGGCTACCCGACACTTTAGTGTAGCCTACTGATGGACCCATTCCACACCAAATACACCAAAACCTGCCATAGATATAGTTTAGACTGTAAGCCACTAACTTGTGTCCAGACAGGCAAGAGAGAAGAAAGTTAGCTCAAGAGAAGTCACAGAAAGTGATTATGCATGTCAAGAATATTTTCACATCAGTAGAAGAAAGACTACCAAATCAGTAGCATCAATTTCAGGAAAGTTCAAGCATCATCATCATTATCAGTGAAATGTTACTTCCTTGCCTTAGAGCTTGTGTCCTGTCTCCATTGATTTAGTTTTAAATTACATCAAACACAACCATTCTGAAATATGAATAAGGACGACCATGGCAAAGCCTATGAATTAAACATGGAGCAATAGAACAGAAGGGATCGTGAATAGCTAAATGGAGGGTATCACTCAACGTGCCATTAGAGTCATGCTTACACATTTAGGTAGACATAATATTAACGTAGATTGATGAGTTGTACCTTCCTGCCTTCTTTAGCCTAAAAAGGAAATTGTTTAAGGCCAATGACGTGCGCCAGGTAGACCGAGCATCCCCTGCTATTACTTTGTTGTGATTGACCGGTAGCCTATTCTCTTCCTGTCTGCGATGGACTAAATCTACGTCACTTTGGATAACGACAAAAGCAGCTGGCAGACAAGTAAATAGAGTGTAGCCTACTTCTACAAAATAACACTTTGTTGTGTTTTAATAGGAAATCTCGGCTATGAATATGTAACATATTTTGACAATAAGCTATGTTGGGTCATAACAAAGTTTTCCATGAATGACAATAATGTATTGCTTATATTAAGGTTGAAAAAGCAACTCAAAAATGTGAACCAATGTTAACTGCATACACATCTGTTCACAACACAAAAAATACTCGATGTCCGCGTTGTTTCAACCATTTCAGAATAAAGCAAAACTTTTAGTATTCTGGTGACAACGGGGTCGTAGGCTATCCAACAAAAACATAGCGCTTGGTGACACTGAAAAGTAACAGCTGAGCTTGAAAGTCCGCTGAACTGTCATCTTTTGAGTATTCATGGTAACTCCTGATGTTGGTTAAGTAACGGCGATACAAAAAAAGAACGGTAAATAGCTTAAGAAAACACTGATACTGTTTTCCGTTTAGTGCTTCTGGATCTCTGTTTGCTTCGCTGCTGTCATCCACAATAGACATGCCAACTGGCCGAAGAGTCGCAAACAGTCAACAGCGTTTCGTGGCATGTCCAAAATCCACGTATTAATAGACAGACTTACCAGCTTTACATGGATCCTTGTAGTCGATTGCCTCTGAAGAAGCTGAAGGTTCCACATAGAAGCTTGGCTCCAAAGCGTCCAAATCGATCGCTAATATCAAGCGAAGGCTGAATAGAAGAAACAAACACCTCGTTGTGAGATCCATGATTCTGAAGTCGGGAATACAGCGAAAGAACAGAAATAGAGAGGTAAAGAGGAGGATGAGCGAGAGAGAGAGAGAGAGGGAGAGAGGGAGAGAGAGAGGAGAGAGAAAAAATGGGAGGTTTGGGGGGAAATGAGATCTCTCTTGAGGGCGGGTTTAAACACACAGCTCTGCCTCCCTACAATGTCTTGATTCTGGGGCAGAGATTTGCTCTTTCACTCGGGCTCTGGGCCAGCGCATAGCTTGCAAACTTTGCAAAACGGAGACCGTGGAACATCTCACACGTCGTCGACACATCTTCCTGGGAGTGTTAAGACTGTAGGATAGGATGTAGTTCAAAGACCGATGTAAGATGTTGCGTGCACTGAAACATTGTCGCGGACAAAAAATATATAATTGAATAATAACTAAAATAAACAGATGTCCTGTATTTTAGTTCGACACATGAAATGACCAAGGCGCTAAATGGAAAGTTGTGCGTAATATTTGATTGTCATATCTTAGGCCGAGGTTCAGCGTCTCCCCAAACATTTCTGCTGTCCTTCGTTTTTGGGACCTAGAAAAAATAGTCAGCTGGAAAGAGTTAATCAAATGGGCTTTGTTCAGCTGACGAAGACGCAGTTGTCCAACCTTCTGTGGTGGTGGTGGGCCTTCTTCTGTTATGTCAGTGAGAGACGAGTAGGCTAGTCAGCTTTGAGGTAATGTAAGTGTGCCTAAACGACTTTGAAAATATATAAAAACTCACTAAATGTAAAAAAAAAAAGATAGATTGGTTAAGCCATGCTTTAATCTGTTTTATTCTGCTGTCAGCGTTGCCTGCACGGCGATGAGGCGCTCTGTTCTCTAGGGCACGTTTGTCACGGTATCATTCACGTGAGGCATCAGTCTGTGGCCTTTTGCCGATGCTCCCCTTGAGTTTGTTACTATAGAAACCTCCCACAGTGTCGTGAGACTGGATACGAGTTCATTTAAAGCAGGACGTGAATATTGTTGTTGTTTTCTTTCTGAAACTGTTGTTAAATGATGCTTTGCCATGTGTGAAACAGGAACAATTACAGGGTACATAAACCACAGTTGCCTCCTGTTTTAAAAAGTAACCTTGACCTATATGTTTTTAAATAAAGGTTAGAAGCATTTCTCTTTAGTGTCATAAACTACCAGCACCTGCCATTTTTGTTGTTCTTATTATAACCTATGCATGCATATGTGCCGCGTTGTGTATTGAAAGAACTATGTCAAAGATGAGCATGTCTTTGTGTATGAAGACATGGTCTTTACTGGGCTAAAATGATATGCTGTTTCACAGAGGCATGATTACATGGCAGCTTGCAGCAACCCAAAGACAGCAAACACTTTTTATGAACTCTGACTGACTAGCCTGCAGTCTAGCTACCTGACTACTCTGTTGAAAGAAGAAGAAGAATCACAACCAGCAAATAGGTTTTGCTGGTTGTGAATCTACCTGAGACTGGTGTGCTCTTGCAGATCAAGCTATAGGTTCAGGATCTGAAACACAACATACGAGGTCTAGAGTGCTATATTAAGTCATGAAATCTTTCCTCTACATAGCTCTATTGCTTTTCTCACATGGTTCAAACAAACTAATATGGAAGGAGCGAACAGGTTGGGGATATATCATATGTTTTATAGGATGTTTATGACATTGTGCTGAACAGATGCAGTATGTCACAGTAACTTCACCATTACTCAGTGATGGGTGATTGAGAGTTTGAAGCGCCACCTGTAGACAGCAAAAAGTACTGTCACAGTGTTTTTCATGATCATAAAATTCTTCAAAATCCATCCTTAGTGAACAGAGAAAGCTAACTGTCCTGACTGATAATCGAATGGTTCACTCAGACACACACACACAAACACAAATCCCTACTGTATTCTATGAAATATCCTTATGCAGTGAATTACAAAAGTAGTGGTATTCATGAGAGGCAAACTCTCAATGAGCCATTTATCTGATTTGAACAGTAAATCCAAAACAGTGAGGATATTTCTTCAATATGTGTGCATTAGACGATAAAATTAGATAGCAGTTTGAATTCACCAAGCATGCAGTCTGTACCGAACAGCTTGATGGTGTAGATAGAACCCTAATGTACCTCTTTTGTTCATCTTTCATACACAGGGAACATTGCTATCTGATAATAGATGGTGTGCAATTAGATTCATGTCATGCTTTTTATGTATCAAATATCTCGAGGAGAGGGATTTCACCAGTTTTTAAGCTGATGGATGCACATTCACCCTTCAGTACTTCAATACAACTGAGCATCCATTTAGTCTCATTAAAATTTAATGAGCTGTGTTGACATTTCATGTCACTTGCTGCGCCTCTACTCAAGTCAATTAGGTGGTATTAAACTTATCAAGGACCCAAACCACTCATTATCCCAGCTCTGCTTTTTTTTTTTTTTTTTTGCCTTCCAGCGCTAACAACTGTTATCATAACCATTATAATCATCATACAGATTACCCTTCTCCAAAGCAAATGCCGTTGGATGAAAAAAGAAGCATCTGTGCAATTAAATGCAGGGCTCTCAGTCCACTCCAGTTTCCTCTATACAGTGGGACTAAATAATATTCTGTGTGGAGGAAATGTTAACCGTACTGTAGTTCTTCAACAGCTATCGGTCTAAATGTAGTTTAAGTTAAATTTATATTCTATAGTAGTCAATGTAAATTATACATAAAATAGAGTCAGTATGAGTGTTGTAGATAATATTCAACTGAGTCTTAATTTCATCATTCAAAAGCCGTTTTATTGCCAATTTAACATTTTTTGCCAGGGACACAGTTGATAACATGGAACAGGAATCCCTGTATATATTTAACAGCAACAACCATTGTTTCCATAGTCTATCTTTCAAGGCCAACACACAAACAAACAAAATCATGAAACTAAGCACAAAGCTTAATCAATTACTGTATGTGGAAAGACAAAAGGCCAGTACAAAACATAACCAGTGGTATACAAAACAGGGGTATTCCAAGTACAGAGAAAGGGTTAGTACATGGTAGTGATAGACCTGGGTATGTTAACTTAGCATAAGTAGTAAACCCCCTATAAGAAGAGACCCATGTCTTTGTTTTGCTAGTAAAATGAAGCCATAGGGGTCTTCAATTAGGAGGTTTACCACTTGCTCAAACTTTATGCCTTACCCACATTTGTCACTAAACTAAAGTGATTTGAATTACCCCCCCCCCCAAATACAAAACTTAACCAGTGGAATTCAAAACAGGATCTAACAGTTTTGCAACTGAAAAGCTAATATACACAATCTGGCTGACAGAACACATAAGAATGTAGTTTTATGTTCCCATGGCTTGTTATGCAGTCAGACGGTTATACAGACTTGCAACCATACACTGTCAATGTGTACAATGGGCAGGGTGATTATTTTGCAATGGTAAGATTGTAAGACCTAAGCGTATAGCCTGAAGCATTTCTGGATTTTAAAGTCCAACGCACACTTTGCATGATCAAATACATGCATTTCCCTTGAACTTCCTTAACGTTGAGAGCTAATTAAGACCTTAAGAATTAAGACCACCTGTTTCCTTAAAAAAAAAAGTCAGTGACAGAACCCTGCTTTAAGACAGAACTTAAATATAGGTAATTTGATACCCAAATGCCGCCACATTAATGCAGCCACTTAATCAATTCATTAAGTTTGATTCTTTTATCTTTACTGCTGGAAAGCATGAACTGAATTTGGAGTTATGTGTCACCCAAAGTTAAACCATGACATTCTTGAAATAATTTAAGCTCATCATAGCAGACTGTTTCATTACCTGTAGACTTGCCAGGTAATTTGAACAAAAATTAGCCTGTTGTGCCAGATTGACATTAAAATCAAAACAAAAAAAGATTATTTGGATTAATATTGTGTAACAGGATGTTTCAAAGAATTTATACAGAGGCACTTTGAAGTTCAATGCATGGAATGAGACATTAGCCCATAACCAGCCCCAAGGACAGCTGCTGGACAAAACATGGGGACATACATCTATTTCACAGAAAAGGATAATTGGTAACAGTGTTCTTGTGGCTTCTATCCAAACACGCCCGATTATTGACGAGATCTTTTTTGATTTGCAAGGCCAAGATCAATATGTGCTGGCAAAAGCAGCAATGTGCTTTTCAAAACTTAGCTTTGATTCAAGGTTAAACTCTCTGCCTTCAATTCCTTCAATAATTAATTCCTATAAGTTTTCATTGGAGAGGCAGTAGCAGTTAATGAATGCAGGCATCAATCTCTTTTTCACTCTGGGGTTCAACTGAAGTTAATAAGATAAGCCTTCATATAGAGCCAGAGCAGCATTATGAGCTATTTGTTTCACATTGATTAGTCAAGTTATAGTCAACATACAGAAGAACATCAAATAAAACGTATGGTTACAAGAGTCATACAGTACAACGGAAAAGGTCTTGCAATCAAAAGGCTTAGGCTTACAAACAGACATCACACTTATCAAAACCGGCAGCAACATAAAGCAGACTCTGTGAAGAGATCCTTAAAGAGCTGTTGATAAAGCATGATGAAGCATACTTAGAAAGCTAGGCCAAAGAGCCAGCGTTAGGACCAACGGGCCTTTCTTTGGGTCTTGAGATGAACAGGAAGGAGTAGAGGTTAGGATGCCCCCACTTCCTGTGAGATCGCTTCAGGATAGTGTCCTGGTTGAAGCTCGGACACAGCCTATACACGCCAATGTTAGCAACAGGCTGAACAGATGAAGAGCAATTCGTTCCTGCTCTCACCTTTTAGCTGGTCCTGCGAGATGATCCAATGGGTGAACACGGTCACTGTAGACAGCACGTCAGCATCAATAGACACATGCTAGAGTTCGAGTCTGTCACTGCAGAGGAACATAGTGATCAGTAGTTAAGACTGAAATACTAGCAAGGACAGGTGTTTCAAAAGAGTCATAATTTCAGTGTTTAACATGGTGGTTTCACTATGAAGCTTCAAATATTAACATTCCAGACATGTTTCACTGAATGTTGAAGATACAATTGGCAGTTTTATCTCTGTCTAAGGTGAAGTTTAATGTCAAAATAGGTAAAATAGAAATGACATGACAAAAATCGCGACAGCTTTTTAGGTTAGATTAGATTCTTTTTTTAATCAATTTTCAAGATCTTCAAGATCATATACTTTTTTACTTCATAATGCACCTTTAAACAAGATCCAACTGCAGGAGCACCTGGACATACACAGTATCAAGACGCCAACATATCTTCAAAAACAAATAGCTACGTTTCAGTGGGATTCAGACAGATGTTCGAGTTGAAGAGACATTCAAAACCTGGCACAGTGCATTCACGATGGCACCATCACGCTCTCTCAAACGAAGCAACACTTCTATTTTGCAAAACCGCAGCAATGCCATTGATTGAGAACAGGGGGGACAAGCATATCATCAGACCCACAGGAGTAATTAACACAATAATTACAGGCTCATTATTTCCCCTCCACAGCAGCGCCGTAACCATGGCAGCGAGTCTGACACCCGTAAAAGGTTAATTGATTTAGACGGGATGAGAGAAAAAGTGGTTTGAGATGGTGGTTTGAGAACACAAAGGTTTACCACTCCAGGAAACTTTCAAGGAATCACTAAAGGCGTTTGACATTTAATGGATGGGAAATGTCAACTCTGACCCTGGACCGTCTAACAAAAATAAAGTGGAAGGCAGGTGTGATAAATTTGATCAATTTTGTCTTCAACTTCCACTGCACATAACAGTTTGGCAAAATTCTGGCCTTCTCATTTATTATATTATTTTTTTTCCTGTCAATCGTCTTCAAAGGTCATGCTTTCCCTTATGTCTCCTCTTTCACACAAAAATGAGTTCATCTTAACACCAAAACATCTATTCTGTGGTGTTTCTGGAAAGCACCATTGAACAACTACCATCATCGAATAACAGACGATCATTCTGAACATACTCTTCCGCAGTGGTTGCTCAGCAACACTTTCATGGGAAACAGCCCCGACTGACTAAAGTTCTGTGCTGTATGAAGTGAGTGTGTGTTTGTGTGTGTGGGCTGGTGGTGTGGGCCCACCTTGTTGTCAGGGGGTCTGGCTGGGGGTGGAGTGACCGCAGTCTGGCCGAGAGGAGCCACTCTACTGGGCTGGCCTCGCAGCGTCACAGTGATGGTGGTGGGGGCCTTCAGCCCAGCTGCCAAAACAGAGGGGTTTGGGGATTACACCAGTAAACACAACTGCCATTGCAGCACTACTGTGTATAGTGTGAGTGTTTCTCTCTCCATTTCCCTCACACACACAAACAAACATACATAAATGTTTCTGTCTATTCTGTTTTGATCAGGTCTTGCTGGCTCTGTAAAGTGTTTTCAGACATCTATAGTAAGTAGCTGTGGTGCCATATAAATAAAATGTAACTGAATTTTATGAATATACTAAATACACACCAAATAAGGTACTTTCACATTTTTGCCCTGCAGGACATGGGCTGTCAGCAACCAAATGTACATGAGTGTACTCAATTTAATATTTTCACAGAGAAGCACCTCAAATGGCAACACATGGCATTTAGGTTCTTTTGATCCATAGCTTTAAAGATTCCGTGGGTAGAACACACCAATACCTTTGGTATAAAAGGCACAGGTGACATTCCACCTGTTATGAAATGTATTGATGCTATACAATTCCATTTTGACTACAAAGAGGTCAAAAAGGAACTTTCAAGAGATTGAGAAATTCTGCAAGGGCAATGCACACCCATTATATTAAGGCCCTTTCATATCGGACGGACGAAATATTCACATAAAATCATGCTGGTGATTAAATATGTCCTTATTCGTTTATGTGTGCAAAGACTAACAAAAACACATGCATTTAATTACCTGTGTGATTTTGTGCGAATGTCATCCAAAAATTCAGACTTCTTGTGAAAAAGCATTTGACTTCCTTTGAAATACTGCCCACATTTTGATATAATGATGAAAACCTAAATGTTTTGAAGCATGGTGATTTTTTGTGAAATATCATGAATATTTAACGATGTGCATCTTGTATAGATACTGTACTGCGGTCTGTTTGTTTTCTTGTTTCCCTCATGGGCTAGCCTGGGTTTTCCCATGCGGCCTTAAACGCGCAATTTTATTCACGCTGCTAGGCAGCCTGGATTCTATGGACTTCGTTTTCATCTCAACGAAGGAACTAATCACAGAACGGAGTGAGGGCAGCAAGACGATGACGACACACCGAAGTCATTATGAGCTACGTACAGATGCATTTGATAGACATTCGTAGCGCCCAATAAACGGCTCTTTACATTCGTAAACCACGTTTCAAATACGAGAAAATGAATGTCTAGTTCCCAGACCCCATCTCAATGAGATGAGGTCTGACGTTAGCCAGGCTACTCATGGGCAACAAGGGGTTAGAATGTGAATGAGCAAGGAGATTATGAAAGATTACGCAACATGGAGTGTAGCCTATGAAGGTCATTTTCTGAGAACATGAAGAGAAGCAAAAAATCAAACTGCTGGATGATTTCTGCACATACACAACCAAGAGTACTTAAATGGAACTAGTGTGCGACACCAGTGAGACACCAGTTTTCTTCTAAACACATGGTCTTCATGCCAAGGAAATGTATGTTTACCTACTGTTGTTTTTGTTAAGAGACATCATGACTGATTGGTCAATGGTCAATACGACGTCAATATGTGAAAGGTTATCGTTCACTATGTATGTAGCAACATCTTTTTCAAAAGGAGTAATTTCCCCATCAATGATCCACAAATTACCCAATGATTACTGGAGATGTTTCAAACAGATTGGCCTTTCAAAAAGAAAAAAATAAACGCATTGATTCTTTTGCAACTTTTATTGCATTGAAACAAAATTTGAAAATGGAAAGGGACATTTTGGGCCGCCAGCGCCTTTACCTTTTTTATGCCCTTTTCAACCTCAATTTTTTCACTGTCTACTTGTATGGTGGACAGGGGGACAATATGGACACTTGCTTAGTGTTTAAAATTCTTTTTTTCTAATTGATTGACTGCTAGGAGACAGAACCCTGCAGTGGAAAGTATGTTCCATTTAAGTGCTCCATTCCCCACACATTTACATGAAGAATAAGCACAATAAACAAAAGAAACAAACAAAAAATAAAGACATTGAGAAAGCAAAAGAAGATGGACATGTAATAAGCAGCTTTCAAGAACTTCAGTTGGAATCAAGGTAACGAGATCTAACTAGAGCTGAAGATGGAACATGTGAAATTTCAAAAGCCTTAACAAATTACAGGGGAGGTCGAAAAACAAGCAAATGAACCAAACATGAAAACACAAAATAAAAAGGGGGGGGGGGGGGGGGGGTTGTCAGATCAACAATTCTCTGGAGACACATCATTCGGACAGGCGACAGCTCACATACACACATAGCTTTTTTTTTTTTTCCTTCTTCTTACCGGCCTATCAGAATGCTAACTATGATACAGACTCGCAAGCTTCATCACAACACTTCCTGTGATACAAATATACACATCTTAGCATGCTACGCTGTCTAACCCGATCATGGACTTCCACTAAACACCCTCCTCGACGCTACCGCCTTCTTTGCGTCCTTCGAGACCTCGGTGATGCAATCTAATCACGTGTGGCCAGAGGCTGAACTGGCCTGCGTGGCCTTCTACACTAGCCATGCCTTGCAGAGCCCCGGGCTAGCCAACCGACTGAGCCCTTTATACTGTTGGGGGGCGCTCTGCGTGTATGTGTGTGTGTGTGTGTGTTTGGGAAACCAGGGGCGTGGAGTCAACACGCGGCATCACTTAAACACCCCCCCCCCACGTCCCTCATCGCGGCCGACGCTGTTTGGCCAAGCGGGACGTACCGGCGGCGGCGGCCTGGTTGGAGACCTGCGCCAGGCCTGGCAGACTACTCGCCAGTTTGGCCAGACCGCCATTGGTGAGGAGCTGGTGGATGGCCGTGGTCTTGCTGATGCCGGACCCTGTGGAGACCACGGGCACCGCCCGCACCAGGGTGCCACCTCCCACCGCGCCCAGAGAACCCAACACCTGGCCCTGGGGCTTTCCGCTGGTGACCTGAGAGAGGAAGAGGAACAGACCCAGGAAATACTTGAGATGCAGCATAGTTTCACACTGGAGTTACATGCAACTAAAGAATGACATTTTTACCGCTAAAAGAGCATGCTATTTAGATTTTGTAAATGCATGAATGGCTACATGCCAATAGATGCTTTGAAGTCCTTTGCAGGAAACACATGGGGCTAACTAGGAGAGTTCACTCATTGTTTCTCTATATTAAATTATAAAACACGAAGCACTGTAGCACATTGACATTGCATTTCACTATTTGAAGGTGGTGATGATTACTTCAGCGTTAAAAAGTTGTTCTAACAAAAACATTGTTGTCAATACATTGTGGTTTTGACAAAGGCAGTTCAAAAGACAGGCACAAAAAACTAGGCTTTTATGTCTACCCTTAAGAGAACTTAACAGTGAGAAAACAAGACTGCAAAAAATATTGACACTCCAACTGGAATTGTACATTGACAAAAAAATTCCCCCGAAAATTGGACTGTGCTTTCTGAAGTGCTGTATAATTGTCATGCCAAAGTGGAATCGACATTGTGAAAAGAACAAAGACAAAGCAGTTTGCGTGCAGAGAGTGAAAGCCCCGCGTCCCTGCTGCACGCCCTGCGCTTTCCCTCCACCTGCTTGTTTTTCCCCCCTGAGCCTGCTCGCTCTCTTGGGACAACAGGCGGGGTGGCCATTTTTTAAACCATAAAAAGAGAAGGGAATAGGGAAAATAACTGTCCTAGCTCTGAGGCAGCGGTTCTCAACCTCTTCATTAAATAGGCTACAGTCCTTAACTCAGACTGGACTGCACTGGGGAGGGGCAGAGTAGGCTAGGTCAGTGTGTTGCCCAAACTTATAAGTAATATTTTCTTATACGACAGGCTTACAGTTTTGTCATACCTTGATTGTCATATCTCCTGAAGATGACTGCAGAGTCAGCAGTCGAAACTGTCATGGTATGACAAAAAAACAACAACAACGTTAAGCCTGTCATAACACGTATATGTTTAAATAGTAGGAATAATGAAACTGTTTTCTCTGGTGGCACACTTTTTACTATGAGAAAATCTCATGGAACACCACCATGATATTAAGCACAATATAAGTTTACTGCTGTTAATTGGGCCCCCCAAAAAGCACATAGCTTCCTGACAATGCTGCATAATTTTGGGGAGCTATGCCTGAACCCATAGCTCAACCATTTTTCTAGTCTAACCATCTGTCTGTTGCCTCACTTTATTTTTTGTTTTTTCTCTTTAGCGTGACAAAAGGGGGTGGGTCAAGTCCATGGTCAGGCATCCTTCTAAAGTAGGATTTCTGTCAATGTCTTTCAGCTATGCAGCATGACGCAACAGACAACATTTTGCTACTTCTGAATACAGCTATGTTGTGCCGTATTTGAAGTGTGACAAACTGATTCTCTGAGATATGAAACAAAATTTGTCCCTGCTGTTGTAAAACTGTAACGTCCATGGGGGGGGGGGGGGGGGTCCATACATCCCTCCATCTACAAATCTATCAAGAGTCTTGTACATGGCCCTGGTCTGCAGGTTGAGAAGCGCTGCCCAGTTCCATGCTAAGGATCAGGTGCGGTGCTGTGCTAGAGAGATCTACCTGTGTCCCACTGGCCACACTGGGCGCCGTGGAGGGAAGGCTGGGGGACTTGGTCACAATCTCTTGCAGACTGAAACTCAGGCCCTGGAGCAGACTACTGGCAGAGGGAGCTACACAGTGAAGTAAACACACACACAGCAGGGGTCACACAGTGAGAACAGGAAGGAAGTTAAGGCACTAACGGAGAACACTTCTGGCCCTTTCCATTTCAACACCATGGATTTTACACATCTGGACTTCTGCATGCTATGGGAAGCTAGAGAGTAGGTCCACCACAAAGTCATCTCATCAGGCTTAAAGCATACCACAAGTCTCAGCAGCAGAGGTGACGGGTGACACAAGACGGTTGGAGGTTAGAAATGCTCAGTAGACCACAATCCTCCCAAGTGAGGAGGAAAGAAGTAGAGACCTGGCTTAAAGGTGCAGTCCATGATTGTGGTGAAGTAGAGACCTTAAAGATGCAGTCCATGATTTTGGTGAAACGCTGCTGATATTTGAACTCAACAGATAATCGAATTACACGCCTCCCTTCTGCGCTGCGGAAGCAACATGCTAAATGGCTGAAATACTGCATGGCTTAGTGTAAGTTGCTCTGTTCGTTTCTCAATTTACCAAGCCTGGTTTGTGCACAGAGATTTTGAACGCACACAAAACAATAGACATCTAGAAGTCTGTGAGGATGAATTCTCTGAATTTGACAATAAAGTGTATTGGATCAAGCCTGTTTCACAATGCTTGCACTGTGTGTGTGTGTGTGTGTGTGTGTTGGCTGCATTACCACTGATTTTCATTTCTGTGCCCATGTTAACAGGTCAGAGCATTCATACTGCCTGTGTGAGACGTAAGGTCTCAGACAAGGATTGTGCTTTTTTAATAAAAATCCAGACATTCTGCACGCACACGCACACACACACACACCACACAGCACAGTGTGAAACAGGGCTTAGAGTCTCTTGGACTGCACCTCTAAGAGACCAGGTGGCTGGGATCATAGGGAGAGTAGACAGGGAGAGTAGACAGGGAGAGTGGACAGTGAGTTACCCTGGCTGGTGGTAGGAGCAGCTGCTTGGACGGGCGAGGATGAGCAGCTCTGGATGTTGTGGAAACTGGAACCGGAAACTTCCGCCAGGCCAGACCTGCAGACGAGACACAGAAAGCCCCTCGTCTCAGACAAAACGGACAGTCACGGGCCACAAGCTGCAGCCTTCACATGGCTTTTCTCCGCTGGCTAACCACATGAAATAAAAACACTGCAGCGTCTGGGAGAGCCATTCGTTGGTGCTCACTGTAAACAGAGAGCACAGCTCACGCAGACAGTCCAGAAATGATTCATCAACCTTCAAACGATGGTGCTGAGTCAAATCCCTGGTCAACACATTTTTAACGCAGATCTTTACAGGCATCTTTTGTGCAGAGTGAACATACTGTATATTCAGCTAAACCAACCAAACTGCAAACTGGAATCAACTGAGACCTAAACAGTCTCTCTGTCTATGTATGCGTGTGTGTCTTGGTGTGTGTGTGTGTGTGTGTGTGTGTATGTCCCTGTGTGTGTATGTGTGTGTGTAGGCTAAATGCGCCAGACACTGTTACCTTTGTGCGGTGAGCAGGCCAGAGAGTTCCTTCGCACCCGGCACGGTCTGCCCCATGGCAACTGCGAGCGGCTTGACCGACGAGCCCACTACAATCAGGAGGAAACGGGGTCAGACTCAGAGAGGCTCAAACTGCGACCTGGCACTTTCCTTCAGGAAATTTTCCATGCAGGCGCACAGGAAAATCCCCCCTGGCCTCAAACGTACCATAAAAATTCAGGGGAGCTATTTCACCGCTCACATATTTGCTTATTCACCAAATGGCCCAAAGGGTTCACCAGGGCAAAGCACAAATCATTTGAAGCAGAAGCCAAATGAGTGGACAGAAATATATACAATTTCAACTCTGTTAATAAAAATGTGTTGGTATGATTTCAGTACTATTTCAGCTCTCTCAAAACACAGAGTCAGCTTATAGAACTAATTAGGTGAACTATTTGGGGTTCCAGGACGAATGCCAATTGCCAAACAGTAAAATCCCAACACTGAGAGGCACTTTTATCGCCTTGAGTTTGACATTCCTTTACTCGTATTCTCTGCACACACACACACACACACACACAGCAGCAGCAGCAGCAGCAGCAGGACTGCAGCGGCCAGCGGTCAGATCTGGAAAAAACCCAGCATCAGATAGTGAAAGTCCTGCCATGTATTTGTTCCACCCATTCACATAAAGCAGCTGATTTCAATCAGCACACCTCTCCAGCCAAGCAGATGAGTTGTTGTTATTATAGCATTTAGGGAACGCTTTTATCGTCCAAAGTGACTGACCTATTGACCTTTGTGTGCAGCATTGCGTTGTGTATATACAAAAGTTAATTAGTGGAATTATCCATTTTAGGTGCACAGGTAGAACCGATACATGGTAGGACTTTTACTTTCTGAAGGCATTCCCTTCTCTGGCAGCGGTCCTGTTCGCTCTGACGCAAACCCCCCACCTCGACTCACCTTCCTGAGCAGCCGAGCTGATGGTCGCGCCCCCCGCGTCGCCATGGGAAACAATGGTGACTTTGATCTTGGCACGCTTGGAGGCTTTGGCGGGCGTGGGGCTGGGCGTCTGCCGCCGCTTCAGATGCAGTCGCATCTGCTCGTCTCGGTCCAGACTCTCCGTAGGCTCGCTCGACACAGGCACTGGGAAGAAAGGAGCAGAGGAGAGAAAGAAAAGACTTGACATTTATTTATGAATTGATAGTGTTCTTTGGTAAGGTTTTCCCTCCACCCAAGCACCATTTTGGTCTTCACATAGGCAGTAGTTTGTACAAGCAGCAGTAATAAGCAGTAAGCAGTAGTGTGTATAAGAAGGGGGTGTGACCTCTTTGGTGGAGGTTAGCTGATTTATGAACCCATATGTCAATCTCAAGACACTATGCAGCTACATTTATTCAACACATCCTCACTGTGCTTCACAAAAAGCAAGTTAGGAAAGGAAAAAAAACAGTGACAAAATGTACAAAATGAGACATGGAAAGGAAAAGATGAAATGGAGACAAACTCCATCTGACTACATTTTTAAGAGACATTTCTGTGTTGACTAGATCACTCTTTGTGTGTGAGTGCTACGACTTGATCACTATTTAAGCGTGTAGCGAAAGGCAGAAAATGAGAGAGGGAGAGAGAGAGAGAGAGAGAGAGACAGGAGAAGGACAGAAGGCGAGGGGCGAGACAGGCTACTCACCAAAGAGACAGGAAGGGGTGCCAGGAGGAAGGCTTTTCCTCACAAGCATGTTTTGTTTCAAATAAGCTGCAAACTGAGCTGGAGAGAATGGAACACATTGAGAGAGAACGAGTGAAACGAAGAAGAAAGGAAGGAAGAAAGAAAGAAAGAAAGAAAGAAAAGAAGGCAGGAAGGAAGAAAATAGGAAAACAAGCAGACACTCTCGAGGGAACATGAGGGGGGGGGGGGGGGGGGGGTCATCACATACAGAGATCCTGTCCTTTAACACGACCTTGGCTGTTAAAGTCTGTGTCCATCCCACTCAACACCCCCCACCCCACACAAACACACACACACACACACACACACTCAACGCTTAACAAAGCCTCCTTCCATCCACCAGCACACACATTCACTGTCTGTGTGGTCCAACTAACACTCTGACAGCATGAGCGCAGAAAGAATGTGTGAATGTGTGAGTGTGTGTGTGTGTGTGTGCGCGCGTTTAGAGGGGTGCGTTCATGGTGCGTGGGTACTAGGACACTGGGATACGCGACTGCTACGCTGAGATACATGTTTGTTTGTTTGTGTTCATTTATTTATTTATGTATTTAGCTGACACCTTAATCCAAAGTGACTTACAGATACCAATTGCAGGGGCCAGTCTCCCTGGAGCAACTCAGGGTTAAGTATCCTTGCTCAAGGGCACAATATTGGTAGTTGGGTACCGAACCCACAGTTTGTGGCTACTGCTACACGCTTGCCAAGCTACTTAGCCACGACACTACCACCGCTCAGGGCCAATCTGTAGCCACGACACTACCATCACTCAGGGCCAATCTGTAGCCACGACACTACCATCACTCAGGGCCAATCTGTAGCCACGATACTACCACCGCTCAGGGCCAATCTGTAGCCACGATACTACCACCGCTCAGAGCCAATCTGTAGCCACGATACTACCACCGCTCAGAGCCAATCTGTAGCCACGGCACTACCACCGCTCAGGGCCAATCTGTAGCCACGATACTACCACCGCTCAGGGCCAATCTGTAGCCACGATACTACCACCGCTCAGAGCCAATGTGTACAACGCACATAATAAGCACTCTAAAAGAGGAAAATGGCCGTGTCTGACGTCATCAGATATCGTCATGTTTGTTATACTATACATATACTTTCCTGTTAATCTTAAATCTTAAACAGCCCAGCCCACGCCTGACTTGCGGCACAGTGCGAGAACTTAAAGCCCTAAAGACATAAGTGCTGTGTGCTGCAATGTGTCTTTGGGGGAGTACCAGAGGTTTTGTGATGAGTGGGGTTGGGGGTGCTGGGGGTTGTCACATACTATGAGGCCTATGTGTCCAATGCACACACCCCCTGGCATCTCATTTTAAACTACTGCCATCTAGGCGTCGTTTCTGTCCACTTCTCCTGACCAAGAACAGATCCAAATTCTTTTTTATATCACAAGCCATAAAAGCTTTAAATCAGTTCAAATAAGCTAGATGTCCAGCTGGCCTGGTGATACCCAAGGGTGTATAGTGTATTGTAGTGTGTGATATATGTTCTTCATGGTATGTCTGTCTGTGTCTGATGTATGGACTATTGTCCACGGGGACAATAACGTTATCTACTACTACTACTGCTGCTATGTGTGGCAATGTGTCTGTGAGGGGTAGGAGTGGGAGTGGGTTCTGATGGGTGGGGTTAGGGGTGGAGGCACATGCTGTGGTACCTTGTGCCTGCTTGTGCGTGAGCACCGTCCCGGATCGCTGCATGTGGGTCTTCAGCAGCTGGGTGGCCGTGATGAGACTGGACTTCTGTGCAGGAGACAGACCTGTGGTCTTGGGCTTGGGACTGGACGTTGGGCTGCTGCAGACGCTGGACATGTCCTGGAGGAAGACAGGAAGGAAGAGGGTGTCAGAGAGCGTAATCATTATTGATCTTAAGACAAAGGAAAAGGGAAAGTGCTTTTCAATGGCTGGAAGTCACTTTGGATAAAAGCATCTACCAAATGAATAAATGCAAACAATGTAAATGTAAGTGAAACAAACAACTCCAGAGGCTCATTTATGTTCCCTTTACGTATGAAGATATGGGCTCTCCGTGGGAAGAAGGAAGGACAAAAGTGTCAGAGGGTGTAATCACTTATGATCTTCACTATCATATGATGCACTTCATTATCAATGATACACTTCATTATCATTTCTTTAACCTGAGCCCTACTTTCCCATCTATTTCCAAACTTTACTAGGGATCAAAAAGATCAAAATCCATTGAACTGCTATAATAGCCAACCGCAAAATGGCTATGGCTTCAAAGTAAACCATTTGTTTTTGCCACATATAGGATCATAATGTACAACCAACCAAAACAAAGGGAAAGACCCATTTAACAATTTCAGAGTAAATCCCCACATACTTTCACAGAACCTTTGTGGTTGTGATGTTAAATATTACCATTAGGGGCAGCTCAGTTTCTGACAAACACCAAAACACAGTGGAGGTGCTAATTAAGTAGCTATAGACTAAGCCAAAAATGGAAGGAGCGCTGTCCACGAAAGTAACACACTACGTCAAAAAATGATTTAAAGCTAATCAATACAATTCAAACAAAATGTATATGGAAGATCCCAAGAATTGGTGAAGCCCTGGTGAAGACCCCAAGAATTAAGCTGTCCATTTTAACAAAGTCATGTTTGAAAGGGGGATTAGGACTTCCAAATGTTCTATGGTACTACTGGGCCTGCCAAGTTAGAAATATAATAAGTTGGAAGCTGGGAACTAGTTCTCTTTGGGTTGCATTGGAATCACTAACATGCTATCCATTGGAGATCACAACAACACTTTGTGTCTTAATAAATTGCAGTCCCTGGTAAATGTAGAGGTGTTGCCCCCTTTACAAGCCACACTGAAAGCTTGGCAGGACTGTAATAGGTATCGGAGTACAGAAAGTCATATGACATATAAGACTCTCGTATTGCATTTAACTCCGACTTTCTAGCTCTCTCTCAAACTAACTTCCGAAACTGGTCACTCCCTGTTTGATGAGGACTCAGAGTCCGTTTAATCCTTTACTGTTATTTGTGCAGAATATCACATTCCCAGAACATACTTGCAAGTTCGTCACATCATTGTATCTTTACATAAAAAGGGACAATTTAGACTCTATCCCACTGAGCTGGAACAATTTATCATCTCTGCTTCTTCGGTTAAGGGAAAGATATCTCACTTGTATAGAATTCTGGCCCGGAGTTCCCAGAACTCCTTTTGCTTGAACTGCTTTTCCTTGAAAGTTCCCAGAACTCCTTTTTCTTTGAGAACAAACTGGGAACTAGAGTTTAAAACGAATTTCAGTGAAAAAGAATGGTTAATTCTGTACACTGAATGGTTGACTGAATTGACTACAAACATTAAAGTTAAAGAAACGAATTATAAATTACTGTATAAATACTGTATAACTGCAGTGAAGCTTAATAAGTTTGAGGACACAAATTCTCCTATGTGTAGACAATGTGGAACTGAATCGGCAACATTATGCATGATGTGAAAAACAAGTTTCCCTGTACAAGAAAATGTGTGGCTGTGTTTAGGTATTTGTGTGATATGTGCTAAATTGTGAATAAATATATAAAATAAAAAATAAAAAGAAATGCTCTGTTTCATCCGTATCCATAAGCTTTCTGAAAAACTGCACAAATGCAGACCATTTCATTTGTTTCCCATCTGGGGTAATAAAACGACTGACCTGAAGTGAAATGACTACATGTGCAGCTTAACGAGTTGTACAGGTGTGCTGAGCCACTGGAGGATAACTGACCTCTGACCCCGAGGGTGAGATGGGCACTCGCACCGATGGGGAGGAGGGCCGTGGCCGGTCCAGGTCAAAGGGCAGCTCGCGGCGCGGCTTCTTCTTCTTCTCCGTGTCGAGGTCCCGCATCTCCCCTGGGCCGTGACCATGACCGTCGCCTCGCGTGAGGACCCCCGTCAGGAAGTCTGCAATCTCATCCTGATGAAAGACACACACGTACAGGTTAAAGGTTGTATCAGCGATTGCAGGCCCAGAAATGGCCCAAACATAAATGATCACATTCATCTAATCATTCCTAACGATCTGCTAGCTGCCCGCCCCATAAGCAGGCCGTCAAAAAAACGTGTCTCTGTAGACAGCCTAGGCTCTGAGATCTGCACACAAAAACAAATGCCATCAACAAGTGTTCTCAACCACTCAAAGGCAAAATAAAGTGTTCCAACCAATAACCAACGAGATGCGTGTTCAGGAGAGTTTCAATTGCACGAGAGAGAGGGGGAGGGAGTAGCGAGCTAGCTCTCTGTTTTGTTTGAACATCAACAGAAGTGACGTTACCCCGCCATCGCTGATACAACCTTTAAAAGCCAAACTATGTAGGAACTGACCACTTTTTGAGCTATGGCTTTATAGGCCACTGACTTGGGTATCTTCTACAAACTCGTTTTGATGGTGTGTGGTCATGTGAATAACAGGTCAACACACGTCTCTCTTCCTATTAGCTGTCCAGTCTGTGTCCTCTCTCTCTGAAAGACGGAACACACCTTGACAATGCAGGAAGCGCTTTCACATCACATCACCACCAATTACATCCCCAAATTTACTTTTTATTATTTGTTAATTTGTTTGTTTATTTCTTGATGTCTGCTTTACGGGTACACTGGCGAGTCATCTTGTTTCTTTTTATTGTCAATTATTTTGTAATTTGTCTGTTCCTGTCTGTTGTCAGGAGCGCTTTGGGTTGCACTCTGGATAAAAAAATGTGCAATATAAATAAAACTTATTCACAAAAGACAACCGTTAGCATTTTTATGCAAGCTTTCATCAGTGCCAAATATGCGGTTGATGTTTGTCTGACGTGTTTTTTGTGTACCTCTTTATGGAGTTAGCTCAATGGTTTGTGAGACATAACCCGTGACATGAAATGTATAGCATAACTATAACTGCCCATTGCCCACCTCCATTCACTGTTACAGACTTTAAAGAGATTACTATGACCCATGTCTGCCCCCTAGTGGAGCTATGAGTGATCATTCAAAGTGATATCCCAAATTTCATCCCAATGAAATACACATACAATTGCAGAACAGCATGATTTTCATGAACAAACCTGAATGCATCGATCCACCATGGTCTGCGTTAGCCCTTCACCTTTCATCTTTGTGGAGTTGATCCTAACCAGAAATCAGATCACACAGCATAATGCATCATAACAATATAGCATTTTCAGCTATCAAGACGTATCCTCCCAGCAAAACACAACACAATAACAACACTTGGCTTATCGTAGATTTACTGTATGCTAGTATGAAGTGGATCATGTAAAGCCAAGCCTGGCCTAGCTTAGCCTTAAAGGAAAATTTAAAAAAAAGTAAAGTGAGTGGAATTTAGCAGACGATTAGCGACAGGGACTGAAACTCCGTCTTTGCCCATATAAGGAGATCCGGGTGTTAATTTAAGCTAACTACCTATGGCAAGTTGCATTGCAAGTTTGCCGTCTTAACTTACCGAAGATCACAGGAACCACTTGAAGGCAGAGGATAAAAGTGTGTTGAGCCACACTTTTGGCGAGTTTAGCAGGTGCGATAATTCAAAACCCCCATGTTATTTTCCCATAGGAAAAAATCGCAAGATACCGGATCTCAAAAGATGACAGCTTTTTTGTAGGCGTACTTCAGAGGTCTATGCCATATAGGAGGGGCGGGTCTGAGAACTCACCTGAGGTTATCGTCAGCTCCTCCAACCACCACCATGCTGTTGTCGGCGCGGATCTTCTCACGGAACTCCTCCATGGCCTCCGTGCCACACTGGAGGGCATTCTGGCCCACCACAAACAGCACCGGCGCCTTCATGTCCAGCAGCGGGTCGTCCACATCCTGGGGAAAACAGACAAAAACACAACAAATGATGAGACACATAACAGCTTTTAATCAAGCTACTGGGCTGCAGGTATGGAAGCTTTTCACATGTTGTGTGACATTAGAATACAGAAATAATGTATTCACTTCTAGACTGACATTAGTGACCTTCTCATCTTATACTGACAAAGCAAAACTTCAGCAAAAACTTCAGCAATTGAGATATTTGAGATGCTTTCCACATGCCAAAAGACATTCCAAACCAAAACAAAATCTGCGGCTGAGTTCATTTGGGCTAATCTTTTCCTGCGACAGGGTCAAATCTAACCTCGATTGTTCACTTTGGTATGCAAAATATGTGGGTCACTAGGGCCTGTTGCCAAGCCTGCTCACAGATCTTACCCCCCTGGGCCCATTGACTGTCTGCAGTGGGAAGCCAAGGCACACCACAGCGGTCAGATACTCCATTAGCGAGACCTACAGGAGAGAGACAACAACCCAGGTTATGCTCGTCCAGGTCAGGCTACACTTAAACAAACTCAAACAGAGCGACTGCATACACTTTATCAGGAATGGAATTTCCAGGAAGTGTTGTTGGAAAACCATCATAGTTCAAAAAGAGAGAGAGAGATTCTAATTTTGAACACTCTCTCTCCATGGTTACCACAGTGGTTGCTCAGCAATGCTTTCCAGAAGGACATGACTATGGGAGCTTACATGGCAGGCAATGAGTGCCCCTGCGTTCCAGCCCACCAGGACGATGGGTTTATGGGGGAAATGGCTGTGGACCTGGAATTCACCAAACGAACAAACATGTCAGTTAATTTACGGAGATTAAAATACAAAAAAACATACACATTGAGCTTGATTAAAAGTGGAGAGGGCAATTCTGGTAAATGGTTGTTAACATTTGAGGTCAAAAGCCACTCTTTTGTGCCACTTCTCCTGACTTCAAACAGCAATAGTGTACTGTTTCCCATGACCGCACCTTAAACTACAATGCTCATATTTTTAGCGGCACACACAACCACAGAATGTTCAACAACTGGTAAAGGGGAAATGTCAAGACTGATTTACATCCTCAGACATACAGTATAATCTAAAAGTTGCTCTTTTCTTTCTGACAGTAATTTTCCCAAAACCAGATGCTCACCTCCATGACCTTGCCTCTCACGGCGCCGATCATATGCTCCAGACACTGAGTGATGCCTATGTTTGCCCCGCTGCTCACCACATGGGTGTTAATGGGGATGACCTGTTACACATAAACACATAAAGAATGAATCATCCAATACACTATTACATCATTCATACTACTAAATGTCGCTTGATTTATTTGCTATTTACACGGCGAGAGACAGAGGGTCTGACTGAAACAGGGAAGCTGCTGCCAGCAGCCTCGCCACCTTCAACTGTCTCATGACTCATTTGCCGTAGCAGGCATCAATCAACATACCAGCTATGAACTAGCGCTGTCACTTTTGTGAAAAAATCCTGTTTGATTTTTGAGACATAATTGTTCATTGAATCGATTGTAAAATCAATTTTTCAAGTCTAAAGACGTTTCCATTTTCAACGGCAAATATACATGTAGGCCAATTCACAAACAACTAACAGGCATTAGGACGAACGTAAAGAGGGCGCTTGTAGACGCAAGCCAGCAATATTTCTGATGATTTATTGGCTGCAGGCTTCAACGTAGCTGTGTCTGTGTTTACGATTATAAATGTCAAACAAATTTCGCCTACGTAGAACTCGATTGCAGTTTGCATAGCCTACCGCTTTGTTCTTCTCCATAGTTTGATATACCAAAAATCCGAAGTACTTCCACATCGAACTCCTCAAGTTATTATGGCCTATCACTCGTCTCTCTCATGTCGCACAGGTTGATCGCGTTGTCCTCCATTTTTTGGCAAAACACGAGCAGCACAGCAGCTGATTGAAACAGCTGTTTCCGGTGCGTAAAATTGGTGGGAATTTTCTTTTTAGCTTTCGCAATGCTTACTGCACTTCGGAATTCTTTTATATTCTTATATTTTTGTTTGTGAATTTTGTTACATCTATCCTTTTTTTGTTTAATTCGTTTAAAATTAATAGTGTACATATTTGGTTAAAATCGATTCCCTAATTTAGTTTTCGAAACTTGTGTTGTTTGGTCCAATCGATTGTGCAATCGATTTTCGAACGTAAAGTGACAGCCCTACAATGAACTCTGTTTATCTATATGCCAATAAAAATTAAAGACGCTGTGCTACACTTCTATATTTACAAAAAGCACATTTACATGGACCTTCAAACCACTGGACTGTATTGGGAGCCATTCTAGCTGGACAGCGTTGCATGCATGCACGTGCACAAAAACAAACAAAAAGCATGAATATACTGTTGTCTGTTTAATCGTAATGCCATGTCTGCAGTGAACTGAAGCCGACCTTGCCCAGACAGGACAGCTGGGACTGCCAGAAGCGCATTCTGCGTGAGGTAGGGAAGGCCGGGTTGGTCGGTCCTGATGGAGCAATCAGGATCAGAGGGGATCCAGGAAGTTTACTCTAAAAAAGAAGCAATAACAAACAGATGAGCATCTGCACGTCCCAACCAATTACACTGTCATTTCCGCCGTAGTGTCCCAGTTTTCCCCAGCCCCAACAAATCAAATCCAGTCGGACGGAAGAGCAAAAGCGTAGTTCTGTTGCAGTGCATTCAGGATCAACAACTGACCTGAAGTACACTCCATAAGTTATTAAGCTCCATTGTTCAGCACAGACGTTTGGTAGTGTAAGATGAGACACAGAACTACGCCAATGAGTGCAAAGACACCCTACTGATGACCGGTTCACTTACCTGCAAAGAGATTCCATTAATGCAGGAGTGTTCAGGACCTTTCAAGATTGCTCACTGGCTCTGATCCAAGTACTTCCAACACTCACAAATGCACGCACGCATGAACGCATGCACGCACACCCACCCACCCACCCACACAGACAGACACAGGCACACTACAATTTACCGTGACCTATATTTATCCTCTACCCCAATTAACAAATACTTAATTCATAAATTCTATCTATTCTGATATCACAGCACATTTCCTTTGGACAAAGAGGAACAGCAGAGCTAAAATGCTTGCACATAGTCTGTACTACTGCCATGGTGATGACTAGTGCCATAGTACAGTCAGTGCTGGAATGTCAAACCCCAGCCATAAGTGGAATACAGAAAAGTAGGACTTCTAAGACAGCTTGCCTACTGGCACTGTGCAACAAAGGGCTGTTGGTCATAACACTGACAAAGCCTCCAAAACAATTTACATCGCTCATGGCAGACACAACAGTAGCGAAGATGGCAGAAGTGCCCAACAAAACGTCCCTAGTTAATCCAGAGCTTGATCCATCCATAAAGTTCCTCTTGCTACACACAACATTCGAGTTGCTTATCGTCTTCCACTCATGCCTCGTTAACATGTCGCACCACTGCAGAAGTTCTGCTGCACCACACTGAAGTAGGTATTTGTTTCTGACCCCTGGAAGTTCTCGAAAATCATCTTTACGGGGCCGTTCCAGTAATGGAAACTCAGACAAAAGGCTGAGACCCCATAAAACTACCCCCGAGTTCCTCTAATGGAGACTCGACTATGAGCACATTTTCCAGTGGCCATAGACCATCACTCAACTGAATACATTAGCTCTCCATAGTAGACCAATACTTTGCCAAATGTGCAGACAAGAAATTTGAACCAAAAGAAGTGATAAATTCACAATTTAAAACCCAGCCCACAAATTAATGCTGACTAACACATACTTTTTGAGCCTGTTCAGCTACTGTTAGCTGACATAAGGATAAGCATTTCACTTAGCTGTTCTGCTACTTAAGAAATGAAAAAAGAATTTTGCATTATGGGAAAAATCTGAGGAGGACCGTCATATTTGCCACACACTGTAAAATGTGCATTTCATCAAAAACATGTGACTTTGTGGGCTAAACAGGGCTTACTGGCTTGTTGTGGGACAGGACCCCAACTGCAGGGTCCCAGGGACGCTTGAGCAGGAGGGAGAGCGCTTCCGACCCGGCTGCTCCAGTCTTCACCGAGGAGGTCAGCAGCATCCGGTCAATCAGAGAGGGCACCTGTAGCGGGAATGGGACGGCAGAGTGAGATCAGGGGCAACGCACAGAGGAGCTAAGACTAAGGACGCAGTCTACTGGAAATGGCACCATAATAAACAAGGGGCCTGATAATGCTGGGCAAAGGGCAAAGTCTAAAGTCTAACTAAAGCTTGCTTAATAACTATGCCAAATCTATTTACAAATTAGATTTACAAACACCATGAGAAAAACCCTAAGGACAAACATTGGTGGGTCAGCAAAAGCTGTCTCTTGCCACATGATGCCGTTAGTTCATGCCCAAGAACTTTGCTCACAGACTGACTGTCCTTTGCCCATCATCTAAATTAGGGCCCATGGTGGCAAATGAACCAGGATTCTTTAGTGCAATATTGCACATCTATTGTAAGTGAAGTCAAATATTACAAAGTGGTAATGTTGTGCAATGGTGTAAAGTTGCATACATACAGACACAGAGAAAATACAATCCCGTTCTTCTGACGGTTCCTCGGCTGTCTTGCTCACCTTGCTCTTGAGGGTCTGCAGCACGTCCAGGTAGGCGGCCAGCATGGCCAGGCTGAGGGACTCCACCAGGGTGCTGTGGAGCCACTGGGTCAGCTTCGTGTCCCAGTTGACACTGGCCAGGGCATGCCGCACCTTCCTTGCGCACTTGTCCACAGCAATCCTCCTCTGAACTGGCTCATTGCAGGCCTGTGATGGCACAATCTTTTTGTTTTTGTTTCCCAGATAAGTAAAAGTAAGTAAATAGACCCTGTCAACTGCGTAAACAAACATGTGTGCGTTCCTAAGGCATTTCCGGTGGCACAGAAAACAACATTGAGCTAACCTTCACTTGGAGACAAACAAAAATAAAGAAAACATGTTTTAACATTGACATTTTGTAGAGCATTAAACTAAAGTCCGATTAATTTTCATTACAAAGTATCTACGTTGGTTTTCAATGTTTCAACCGGAAACCCTCTAGGAACAGATTGAAATGGTCTAAAAGTAAGTAAGTGAAAAAATAAATGTAAATGTAATTGATAAATGGACTGCATGTACTTTACACAGTTGAACTCACACTCTCGTTGGCTAGACGGGCGAGTCGCTCTGCCTGCAGAGCCTTCAGCACCCTGTTAAAAAGCTTGTTCTGGGCCATGGACCACCCGGTCCTAAAAGAGAAATCAGGAGACAACAAAGGGTCAAAGGTCAAAACACATCATGAACCAATGAACATGGTTTAAAAAAAAATAAAAAATCCTAACATATTAGGGCTGTGCCAAAATCTCATATCACGATAACAACACATGACGCAGTGTTTCCCACAGAATTGGATTCAATTTGTGGCGGTAGCTGACTTTGACAACGGGGGGGGCAGCTTCTCCTTGTGCTTCTCCTTGGGACAAGCACTTTTGAATTTTGGAAAACACTTTTCCATTTACATCGGGATTTTGCAAACATTCAGTGTCAGAGTCAATAAAATGTAACCTGACTCTCGCCAGATGAATTTCGTTTCGCCTAGCTCCACTCATCCATCTGGAACCGATCCATTGAAGTGTTGCTTCAGAAGGCTGGGCCTAATCAAAAAATGCTTGCATATGATTGAATAAGCCACTTGTCCGTCATCTATTGACGTGCTACTTCAACCACTCACATCGAAGCCAACCCGTGACGCTGATAACAGTCTCACAGTCGCTTCTACGCTATGTCACATCTATGAAACTCCCGCCCTGCGTCCTGATTGGCTGTACCATAAAATCGGTTGCAGAAATCACTCTCAATGGAAGAGGTCCCAGATGGATGTGAGTGAAGCTAGGCGGAGCTAAGCGGAACGACATTCATCTGGCGAGAGTCAGGTTAAATAAAATGAGCCCTTCAACGAAATTGACAAGCAGCTGTAAGTAGGCTAAGCATGCTAAATTGGACATCCAAACAGTATTCTAACGTTAGCTTTGAGATACTGCTTGATTTCATAACTTAACTTAGTTTAGTCTCTTCAATGTAGCCTACTATGTTGTGATAAGACCTTAGCAGAGTTCACTTCAATGCAGCAGTTTTGAACAAATTTGCGCAGCATGGTCACGATGCTAAGTAGCCTAGAAATCTAGACGCACCCTAGCGGCGGCAAATTAATTTGCTCAACCTGTAAGTCTAGCATCGAACCATAGGGATTTCTATTGGCTTAGCACCGTGGATGTTCTCCAATCACAGCGCTCTATTTTGTTAGTCTTAAGGCGGGCTTAACAGGATAACGACAGTCCTGCGACTGTGAACAACAAGGAAGGTGGCTATGGCGAACGAAGAGCGGTTGTTTGAATCGGCGTTGGCGTCAACTTTGGAGGAGTTGGACTTGTGCTTTTCTTTGAAAGTTGAGCAACACAATGCACTTAAGTCATTACTTTCGAAGAAGGATGTATTTGCCGTTTTGCCGACCGGATACGGATATGGTCGTAGCGCTGGCCTATTGCATGCCTAGGCAGTTTGAAAGACAATTCTCTGCCCGCCCCTTGGATTAAGCGAGGTGAATGGTTCGATGCCAGACTATACATCTCAATGATATAGGATGGCCTCGCCAGGCTAGATGCTAAGCGGATTTAATAGCAATTTAGCCAGACGTCTTCTATGCAATGCTTCTATGTGGCAACAACAATCCTTCAACAATCGTGCAGAGGAGTGGGGCAGCGGGCTACGAGAGAGAGCGGGGCGGGGCAAGGATGCCAATGCAATGCGCAGCTCAATGCCAATGCAAGGATTTTACCTTATATTTAATTTAAATTAAATTAAACATAGAATATTCATCTGTGGCGGCCGATTTTTATTTCGTGGCGCCCCGCCACAGATTAGTCAATGTATGGGAAACACTGTGACGATATAGCATATTTCCTGTGAAAACCACATAGAACGGTAGCCTAGAAATCTAGACGCGCCCCTAGCTAGTCTAGCAACTCTCCGTTGGCTTGTGAGCTCCAGAAATCGAAACTTAATCAGGCCTTTGAAATCGTGTATAGAGTCGTTTGGTGGGCTTAACATAATGATTGATGGCAGAGTTGCAACGGTTTGGCTTGAATTCCCTGCTACTTGAAAACAAATATCCTATTGCGTCCTATTGCGTGCAGAGGGAATACGGCACAGCCCTGCAACCTATGATACACTTAACCACTATGGTGTGTCTTAACTAAGTTTCTTTAGTATTGGGTTTTGATAGCTTGTGTGAATGCAAAATCACTTACTTGTTGATGTGTTCCTCCCAGTCATCGGGTGGCGGGGGTCCGTCGGCAACGGTGCGAGCAAAGAGAACGTGGCGCTCACACTCGTTCATCACGGTTCGTGCCTTCTCATTGTCATAGAGTGGCATCGCGGTAGGTGTGATTGACTCCACATCCACCGAGATCTCAGACTCACTGCAAAGTAGGTGAGCATCAGTAAAGGCCAAACATACATCAAAACAAAAGGTATCCTAAGAAACAGTTTGAAATACACTCACTCACAAACACACACACAATACTTTAAACATTACAGACTTATTTACATCTTACAAAGAAGCAAATAAAATGTATTATTCTATGATCCACACTCACACTGTCCCTTCAGCCTGTCGCCGAGGTGTGACAAACAGCATCCGCGTGGGCCTGGCACTGCTGGCATCAGGATGCGCGTTCCATGGCTTGGCATAACTGTGGTCAAGGAAGACCAGGTCCAACTCCCGCTCGTGTACGGACAACTGGAATAGCAGGGAGGTTCCCATTCTCCTCGCCGATGTCTGATAGTCCCTATCGCCAGCACGGTACATCGTCCACTAGGGCCACAACGGGGCCCAAATGCACCCCAATGGAGGGATGTCCCTCTGCGCGTGCATGAGCTGTAGGGTCACAACCAGAGAGGGATGACATGACATATAGAAACAATCAGAGAGGGAAGTCATGACATATAAAAATGTAACAACCATTAACTAAGTAAGCTTGGTCAATTGCAAAATATAGTGTGGTAACTCTTATCCCCTCGCCGCAGTACCCCTAGTAACACAATACACACTCTTTCATGTTGAACCTGAACATCACCATTCCACGTTGTTGTCTCCCACATGATTAACAAACATATTTCCTGCTGACATAATGTAACGTAAGCCGAAACCATGACAAGTCAGGCGCCCACTTTCTTAGCTGTCAGCCCGTTAGCTAACTTGCAATTCAATTGAGATGTGACACTATGGGTGGTTAGGCAAACTGTCACAATGACGTTGTAACATTAGGTGTGTTGCAACCCACTTGAACGGACAGCTAACGTTACAACGTTATTAGCTCGCACGGAACGATAATTGGCTAAAACATTCGTATATGTCTCTCCTTATCGTAACGTTACTGACAATAAGGTTAATGCTAACAGTTAATTTCACCGTCTCAACCTGGATATCTTATATGCTGCATGAAAACCACGCTAGCAGCTAACCTTACCCTATGTAAACGTTAAACACGAATCCGGGGAATTGCTCAAATGGTTTCGGTATTATAAATGTAATATTTAGAGTTCAACCAAAGAGGTTGACAAAAGCTAAACTAAAGTATATTTGGTTACTCCTAGTTAGCTAAGGGGAATCGTTGATGCAATGTCTCACCACCCTGCTGTTAATGTTAGCTAGCACTACGCAGCGTTCAACATTGGCTTGTTCTGTTGTTCAAGTGACTGACTCGTGAACTCGTCATTGCGGACTAGCTAACGTGGCCTTACGCAACAAACAAGGATCCCGCCAAAGTACAATGAACATGCCAACAACGTTAACTTAGCGATGCAAACCATCATATGTTGGACAGCAATCTTAATAAGGACTTGTATATCAAAAGATAACGTTAGCTAGCTTGCTGACAAACGTTAGCAAGCTAATGTTACCGACGTCTGTCCAACCTACTCTTGGCAAGCTCAGTGACTTACTTTGTCTTTCGACGATCAAAAAAGCCTCTGTGTCATTTCGATCTCAAATATGTTGTTGTGAGAGTAATCCTGAATATGCTGTTTTATTTCATGTGTAATACAGTATGATTTTAAAATTCACTCCCTCGGTTGTGATAGCAGTAATGGCTGACTTCCTTTTGTTTCACTAACGCGCCACAGATGTCTTCAGTCGGAAAACACGGACTGGAGTACTTCACTAGAAATGGGTCTGAGGAAAACCCGGACTGGAGTTTCGAACTTTGAACGAGATATTTGCGCCAGGGCTTACATTTTTTATTTTCATTTCCTTTTCTTTCAATCTTCAACTTTCTTTCTTTTGATGGGCTATTCAAATACATTAGGCTATCAACAAGCATATCAGATTCAACATGGAGATAAACGAGTCCACAAAGGCAAAATAGCCCAGGCCTACATGTTGAGGTTGATCCAAGCTTAATGAATGAACGGAAAAGGGAAAAAAATACTTCATTATTAGTTATCTTAATTCATGTATTAGGCTATTTACACTAAAGTATCCTACACTGTCATAGGCTACACTCCTCCCTTTCTCTTGTTATCCTAATTCATCCCATGTATGTAGGTCTGCTCTCTTGATTTTTTATAGCACCCACCATTAGATGGTGCTATAGCAATAATGATTCAAATGTCACCCTCATTGATTTTTTCCTTCTGTCGTATATTCCTTTACCAAAAAGGAGAGGGGGAAACAGAGAGGGGGAAAGAAAGAGGGGTAGAGTTTGAGTTGAACAACTGTTGCACACACTCACAATAGCTTTCTAGGAAGCTCTTTGGATCACACACACACCAGCCATCATTTCATCTGCTAACAGAGGACCCTGGAGTGAGGTTGACAGCAGAAGTTTGTCTCAGAGTCACACAGCTGTTTGAGGGGGAGTGAATGAGTGTGTATGTGCATGCTCTGTGGACACACAGTGACTCCGCTGAACTTGTCAATATACTAAATTAGCTGATCCAGATTGGACATACGGACTGGACTGGGCAGTGGATGTTTCAGCTGACTGTAAAGCCTTTGGCTGCAACGAGGAATACTCTTTTGCACCCGAGAGAGAAATAGGGGGGACAGAGAGAGAGAGAGTGAGAGAAAGAGAGAGAAGGGAGAAGTTCAGTGGACTGTTTGATTCAGATGATTCCCTATTCCTCTCTCTGATTTTTAATCTCTTCATTTGTTCTTCTGAGTACCGGAATCATGTCTGCAACTGGCAGCAAAGGAATATGCATGGCATTTCTGCTGGGATCTCTACTAATAATGTCAACAAGTGGGAACACCGGTCACAATCAGGACAACGTGCTGACAAGACCATCCTGCTATGGAGGTTTTGACCTCTACTTTGTTTTGGATAAGTGAGTTTATCGTGAAATCTCTCTTACTATTCACTACCATTCTTTTCTTCTCTCTTGAGAATATCTTAAGACTTACCCTTGAGTGATCATACTGAAGTCCGTGGAGACTTTTACCAGGAGGTTTATGATGTTAATTATAGCCTACTTGACATTTGCATGCAATAAGAAATGAAAGGACCCTGAGGAATATGATTGCAAGCGGTATCTCTACAGTTAATTGCATTTTTTTTTGCAAGTAGGCTACACTTTACCTCCATTGTGACTCAAGTAAAACTTTTGCTAATTTAATTTTCATTCAGTATTCAGTGCAGAGTGCCAAACTCCCCAAAACAAGTTTAATTCATGCTAAATTGCATCATTGACTATGGCACTGAATTATTTCCAGACATTTGCAACCATAGAGCTCTGGACTTGTATTATTGCTGCTATTATTGCAGAAGGCAAAAAGGCTTGTTGAAGTATTTCATAGCCTTTATGATAATGTGTGCAGCCACTATTAGTTCTGTCCTCAACTATCAGTATATGCCACTGAATTTGCCATCACAGATTTTCTTTGGGATAGAGGTTTCTGTGTCATGGTTTCATCTCTTTGCTGCCCCCTTGTGAAGTTGAGGGAAAATAGTACTTAACCTACTTTGTGCATTGTCAAAACTGGAGTAACATGTGCGGTATAACTGTCATGCTTAGTTCTTATATTGTTCTCACAGGAGGGCACTGTGGTGCTTGGTAAACAGCGCTTGCAAATAGAAGGTGATGTTTTTTAACCTTTCCTGTGAGGCAGAGGTCTGGTGTTCCGCTGCTGGTCCATCAAGCTCTGGTTTGCTAGTCACACACGCTTTGTTTCCTTACCAGACCTGGCATGCAGAGGATCAAACAAAAGCAGACACGCTGGTTCCGAATGGGGTCAGTGGCACAGCTGGTGAATCAGTTACCAGCGGTTGCTCAAAGCTCATTTTAGCAATGTCTTACTTACCTGTAGAGTGCTGTCCTCGGATATGTAGTCTGCTCTTATCGCAGACAAATTTCACAGTACACATTTCTTCAGTGAATGAAAGTCGTTGTACTTGATAGACAGTACACAATATGAGAGACAGGCATGAGAAAGCAATGTTTGAAATTGCCAAGCGTGGAAAATGTTTAATGGCAGTGCAAAATGAGCCCATGAGTCTCATGTTAGCATTTGATGAGGTGAAGACAGGGGAGATTAACTTAAAGGACTACTGTCACACCGGTGTGACAGGAATGTTGGGAAATGAACATTCTAAAGAATATCTGGGTTCATTGAATTCAACAGAATTTTAAACCTTCAATTGTTGCGAAACGGAATCTTATGTTAGAATGTTCAAAAACCTACCTAAAGAAGTAAAAGCCAAGAGAGCAGAAATCCTCCACAGGTTTCAGTTTCTGCAAGCATTTACACAGGGGAGGTTTGAGTGGTTGTGCAGTGAATGTGTGAAAACAGTAAAGACAACCATGGCAAAAAGATCTTGACGTTACGTTTTGTACATGCTGACAGGCCAGTTTTTGATTTAGGCTGATATTTCCCTAAGCTTTGTTGACAGTGTGTGACAGTGTTTTACCGGTTTGACAATCTTTCCTCTGCTGTTATATAGTTGGCTTGTGGTGAGGGAAAAAAGACACGCACACACACACGCTATACACAAAAACACATGTGTCGTAGGCTGCCATCCAGCTTTCATATTGCGTGTCAGAAGTCTGAAATGAGCTTTGATCCAACATGTAGGTCTACAGAAAGTGACATCAGTTCAGATCTCATTTCACAAACATGGTGGAACGGTTCAACAGCGACAATTAGGAAGTCAGATCTACAAAACCCCATACGGAAGTTACTTATAAACCCCCCCCCCCCCCCCCACCACCCCATATTTCTATTTCTTCAAATCGGAGTGCTTACTCTTTTTCAGTACCAAGACCACTGACAAAAATACCACATATATAATCAAAGTTCAAAATCCCTGTTCACAGAACTATTGAAACTTCAAAAAAGAGTATATCGCACACTAGAGGATATCTTTTTTGCCGATTTTATTTAGTTCATTCAAATAAAATCAGCAGAAAGATATCCTCCTGTGTGCGATGTATACTCTTTTTTGAAGTAACCATATATGATGTTGGTAGATTATTTTTGCTTGGCTTGTAGACTGTTACAATGCTCGACTCAGCAATGCTGCTTATATTCGGAGAGACCACCTTAACTTGCAGGACAAAGTTGATGCTCATTAAAACTGACTCGTGACTCAAAGTTGATGCTCATTAAAACTTCATATATATATGAAGGATATTTATATATAAATAAAACTTCATATATAAGTTTTAATGAGCATCAACTTTGAGTCATGAGTCAGTAACTCAATTTTCAGTTAAAGATATATATATATATATATATATATATATATACATATACATATATATATATATATATATATATATATATATATATATGTATTGAGTTACTATGTAATTTGTTAATCATTTTCAACAAGTTGCTATGTATTCGTGAGGATTAGGTTGTTTTGTTAATGTAAAACATAAGCCTTTCCCCTGGGACTTGTAAGCAACAACTGGAGTGAAAGAAGAAAAACAAGACAGACTAGACAGTTTTCTGAGCCAAGTCTAGAGACAGACCAAATTAATGGATAGTCAAATGGAACAGCAGCTGTTTCTAATCAATGATGCCTTCTCCCTGTAGCCTATGTGTGGATTCTTCAACAAAGACCTTCTTATCGTCTTCAATTGCTTTTGTCTGATTCTTAATTTGAGTTGAATAATTTCTGCTCAGAGGTTTAAAGCCTTCCTCTTCCTTCTCCCCACACACTTTTTGAAGAAAGTTTTTTTTTTTTTTTTTTTTTTAAAGTTCAGATGTTTTTTCCAGTTGCCAAGTCTCCAAACTGCCTTTGCAGTTAGACATTTGTGCAACAGAGGAGTTTTTCATTGAATGGAAATTGGAGAGCAGATATTCAAAGCACAAAGCAGATTAATAAAATCAGAGATTTTTTCAGGGTTGCTTGAACTAAAATATCATCCTCAACAGTTAGTTCAACTATAGGATGCCTTCAAAAAACACAAGGAGTTCATACTGATACATATTAAACCTTTTGCTTCATTGTTATCTCTGAGATAAAAACAAACATTTTCGCATAGTTCTTGTGATTGTACTGAAAACAACTGAACTACTATAACATAGACTTCTTTTAGCACAGTCTCTGTCTAAGAAAGATATATTCGTTTGTAAGTTAGGACATCATTAGTGGTGATGGCTAAGTTCTAAACCATTCGTCCAGGTCTCGGGGGAATAACAGCTGGTGTGCAGCATGTGGGCATTGCTCTCAGTCTCTACACTTATGTAATTTCTCTCCCTTGCTCCAATTTATGGTTTGGGTTTTTGGGTTGAGCCAGCACATGTGGCCGCGCAAAAAAATCTGCGGAAGCTGTTGCCTGTCTCCCTGATTTATCATATCCTGAAGGAGACACTGAGAACAACTAATACTGAGGTCTTGTAGAAAACTGGGCTAGCAGCTGATTAGCCCCCCCCCCCCCCCCCCCCCCTTATCAGATATCTCCACTTGACGTACCATAATATACTTGGCACAGATTGATAATATTAGCCAGAACATTAGCCTTCCCATCACAAAATGAAACCATGGAGATGTAGAGGGATGTCATCTCTGGTTCTCGCACATCTGTATTATGAAGTAAATCCTCACTATATATGGCAAGTACTGAATATAAAAGGAGTGACAAAATTTGTTTACTGATATGCATTCCCCAAAGTACTGCACTTGTAGTAGATGACAATAATTATTTAACATTATTTTGCACATTAGCTACAGATGCAAGTTGTGGAATGGACAGTGGACACGTTCATGCGGAGAAATTTACAAATTAGAAATGTATAGTATCTCCATGCACAGTGCATATATATATATATATCCTACAACACTCATAGCGAAATATAAGAGATACGTAGTAGGGTAGGCTATTAGGAAAAAAACTGATAGCCTATATCCCCTCCGTTTTTAAAAATAATTCTGCTGAACACTGATATGCTACAAACATGTTATAAACAGCTGGGAAAGGCTGTCGCAAATCCCTCGAACAGGTGGTCAATCAGAGATTTCAAATGAACGAGTTAACAACATGTCACAATGCAACACGCTGTTTTCCTTTGATGAAAGTGAAACCATGAGTTTTCCCACATCAACTTTGGCCAAAGTTTTCAGAAATAATCGTTTTCAGTGATAAAACCTCATTGAAATAATATGCATTTTCCATAAAGGGTCTTAGAAGCCATCTGTCTCCTTCTAGTCACAGCGTTTTTTGTTGCAAACATAATCAACCCAAGCATGCTCAGATGACGTGATAGACGAGGCGCTGTTGCTCACCTGTCTATCATCGTAAAGCCCGATTTGATTGGTCCGCCAGATTTGGGGTGAGCATAGTTGCTCCACAACGGAGCAATGCCAGACCGAACTTCCCGACCTCAAATGTTGTGGGTGGGACTAAGTTCGGCTGGCACCTAGGCTAGAAGAATAACCATATCAGCAGTGTACATGATGCTTTCTTCTACCATGAGCTCTTTTACTGTATAAGGGATAATGCATTGTCTGCTGGTCAGCACAGGTAAATAAGTCCTGACAGTGCAAACAAGACCCTGATGTGTAGCGGTTATCATCCAGAAATGTTGGCCCATTCAATTCAGTGGAACTGTCTGCAGGATTCTGAAGAGTGCTGCGATAAGCTGTGAATAACATGGCTCGTGAGAAACCCATGTCCCTGATGCTCAGGCTATCTAAGTGGGTCAAATAAAGAAGCATTCAAGGAATCTCTACTCAGATGAGTGCAGTGCAACCTCCACCCATCACAGACAAACACAAACACATTTCAAAATCCCAGAGGACGTTCTGAACTGAGGCTTAGGGAGATTAATGAACACTCATCAAATTCTCGTCTTTATATTTGGTCATCTGAGAAAAATGCACAGATTCTGTCACGGATTATTAAATAGATGAAGTCATTAATGATTGCCTTAACTGATGTGCTATCGAATCTAACCCTCATGCATCGTTATGTTAAAAATCTAACCACCACCCAGTCATGTCAATGTGAAATCGACCATGACTGATGACACAACTACTCCATTTTGCCTGATGGGAATGAAAATGCAGTACATCATTCTAAATCAAATCCTGTAGATCAAATCTCAGTGCAATCAGTCAGGCTGCAGGAGAAATAGAGAGAATGGCTGGCGAGACATAAGTAGATGGGATGGGGAAGGATGAGGTAAGAATATACTGTAGGCATAATATAAGGCAATGTCTTATGGCCAGAGACAATGCCACTGGGCCACATTATCTGTGACCCTACGGTATTGTTACCAGTGAAGTGGTGTGGTGGGTTTTTATTTGGACACCACAATAACAGATGCACAAAACAGAGCTACTCAAATTCTTCTTCCTTCTAAGGTTATGGTTTTAGCATCTGGACATCAGCAACCTGCTCTTGGTGTCTGGTTTCTGCTATTGATCAAGTCAAGCTTCTGACTCTTTCAAGTTACAATTTGTCCAGTGTTACAGTCATTTTGTTCCATCAGTGTGATGGTTGATGAAGAGTATCGATGTCTCTGAAGACAGAATTATGCCAGTGCCTGTGGGACTGTTCCAGATGCAGGAGGACGTAAGACTCACATTTTAGCATTTATAGCCTCAATTCACTGAAATTGACCAGTGACCACCAGAAATTGACCATGGACCTGAGCTTATGTCCTAATGCAAAACTACCATCAGATCTATGAATTTTTGTTAGATTACTTTACAGCTGATAGGAATTTGTTGATAGGAAAACAGGCAGGGACAAAAAAAACACTTGTTCCTTTTAATAAATATGCACAAAAACGAAGTATGAACAGTTACATTCATTCATTCATACCAGTCAAAAGTTTGGGGTCATCATTTCCATTCCACTCCATTATAGATAGAATACCAGCTGAGCAGCTTTGCAATTATGTAAGCACATAATGTAATCTGAAAACTGCTGCCCTGATTTAAAAAACAATGCAACTATCTCAGTTGGTATTCTGTCTATAATGGAGTGGAATGGAAATGATAAGTGACCCCAAACCTTTGATTGGTAGTGTAAATAAACGACAAAATGTGTTTAGCTGCAGAATTGCCTAGTTAGTAAAGTGCACTATCATCATTATTGTCATCATGGTAGTGCACTCCTCTTTAATTAGTGCAACCGCCAGCAGTGGGAGGAAAGTTACTCAGGAGAATTAGACAGGAAACAGACATTATTTTATTATCATTTTAATATCTTTAACTGGTGGTGTCTCTGTATTGTACCATGCTGTACATGCTGCCGTTTAATGCATCTCCAACATCACTTACAGGCAAACTTTCAATATACAGACAAGTTATCCATGAATTTCATAGTTGTCATTTTCTCATGTGTGCTTTTCTTAGATCCTTAGATGTGTAAACAAAAGAGAGGGACTAAGACTTATACTAAGACAGTGTGATGGACAGGTGCAGAAAAGCATTAAAGACCGATGTTTTGATGTTTATTATTAAGCAAAATTGTTTAGTTTTGATAACCATGAATGGTGAATTATTCAAAATGAGTGCAGTGTAATCTTGGTCATTATCAGCTAGCATCCTGTTTTATTAACTTTCTCTACTTGATTGATCTACACTGCAACTAAACACAATCTTAACTCAAGGGGATTTGTAGAGATTATATCAACTAATACCACAGCTGTATTTCACTGAGCTGTTAAGAGATTGATGTTGTGTTTGTTTGACTTTAGGATTGGTTTACATCTTTAAAAACAGTTTATTCTCATTTGAATGAGAGGACTGCCATTAAGATGAAGAATCTTGGCTCCATTGGAAAAGGTTTATGAAAGGTTTCGTCTGAATGTGCTGTGAATGTAATCTGCTTGTTACCTTCTGGCCATAGATGTGCAGGAGGCAGGCATTTGTTATACCATTAAATCTTTTGAGGGTTTATGTGCCAAACTGCCTTACTCTTTCAATGGTTTTGTACACAAACACACACACACACACACACTGAGAGGAGTGCAAAGAGAGACTCAAGTGTTTACTGGCTTTTTTTCTCCACTTGCTTCTTTTGTTCTGCACTTTAGCACACCTCATTTGAGATGATAGTCTCAAGGCATGGACTCTCTTTCACTATACTCACGAAGTGTCAGTCATCGTGGAACATACGTGTAACATACATTATTCCTCTCGGTGTTAACTAGTTAGGCATCACTGGAATAACCTGTAATGTGACTGTGGGACACTGACCTGAATGTTCTATTTTCTACTAATTATTCAAACAAGTCTCTTTGATGTTGACAAATATAATGGTATTTATTACCAGCTTAGCCATCATCATCATCATCATTATGATCATTATGGTCTTATCAGTGATGAAGTGTGTGAACACGTCTTTTACCTCCACAGGTCTGGCAGTGTGATGCATCACTGGACTGAGATCTACCACTTTGTCGAACATCTGGCACATAAATTCATAAGGTACGTACGAATCCACAGAGCATGGCCTCCACCCACCAAAAGCCAAACCATGTGACAAAGTCATACAGTGGTATTCACACCCTGCCCCCTTTCATCTTTACACTCTCAAGACATTTATAAAAAGCACAACATTGCTCATTTAGTAAGAGCATAAAAATCCGGTTATATAAACAGGAGCTGTGATTGTGTGTGAAGTAAATGGCTTGTTGGCAGGCGAGAGCATGTGTCTGCAGATTCCCTCTGTTTACTCTCCTCTTCCCTTCTCCCCAACCCCCTCTTCTGCAGCCCACAGCTGCGGATGTCCTTTATTGTGTTTTCCACTGAGGGACGGATCTTGATGCGTCTCACAGAGGACAGGTAAGAGAGAGAGAGAGAGAGAGAGTGTGTGTGTGTGTGTGTGTGTTTTTTGAAAGTACAAGTCCCTCAAGTGAAAGTACAAGTCCCTCATGTCAAATTCCCCTCCCGAGCTCAATGAGATTGGGAGCTGGTCAGAGATGAACAAAGAAGTGCATTGTAAGCAGGTAGACATTGAGAACAGTAGGACAAATGCATAAGGAGCTGTGGTCAGCAGAGTGACCAGTGATCAGTGTTCATGGACTTCCCAGCTGATCTCGCACTGTGCATCACAGATGTTGATTTTATTTCAATAGAAGACATATGGCATCATATTAGGTCATCCGATTGAGTTGCAGTCACAAAATAAGTGTTTCTGTTACTAATTATTTCTTGTGAATATGAGGGATTGCGTAGATTTAAGGGTGGGGCATTTCCACACATTCTGTTTTGAATCAGGGAACTGGAATCACAGTTTATTTTGCTGTATTAATGATACAACAGGAATCCACAGCTTGGTTCAATAGTTACAGGTCTATAAATCAAATCATTTTGAAGCGTTCGAAACCTACTTTCAGAATGGCATACATTGTCATTGTGATTTGAAGTTGTGATATCTGTTCTCATAAATTCTAGATGAGAAAGTGGTTGTGCTTACACCTTGCTTCATATGCCAAGTCTTCATATGCCAACTCTTCATGTGTCAGCATTGTGAAATCATTTCAAATAAATATCTGAGAATAAATTTTTTCATCACTGTCCTAGAATGATCCATGAAAGACTGCCTTTGATCTTCAATACTACAGCATCAGTGAAGACATACATAGCTCACTATGTAGTTGATCTTCAATACTACAGCATCAGTGAAGACATATATGGCTCACTATGTAGTTGATCTTCAATACTACAGCATCAGTGAAGACATATATGGCTCACTATGTAGTTGATCTTCAATACTACAGCATCAGTGAAGACATATATGGCTCACTATGTAGTAGGCTTCTGGGCCTGGCAGTAATAGACATATATAGCTCACTATGTAGTAGGCTTCTGGGCCTGGCAGTAATAGATGATGTGTGCTTCACATAGCAAACAGAGTTTATTTTCCTACACATTTCATGGTATTTTATAGACAACACATTGTCTCTATTGAGAGAGTTTACTTCATGAAACAAAAGAGAGCAACCAAATTCTCAGTGCTGTGAGTGTTACGTCAGACACACTGATGAATTTACACTCTGTGTATTTAGGAGAGTGTGCTGCTGTTTCCGTTAGCCTGTCTATTATTTATTAACGCCTGTTCCACTGATCAAATAAATGATCAACAAATCCCGGCCTGTTTTCTTTGAAAAAGGCACATTTATCAGAGTGTGGTGCCAGGGAGCCCAACAGAGAAGAACATCTGGACTATGAGTTTCTGCCGTGACACCGCTATCATTTCCAAGTATTAAAATCTGTGCAGGCGAAAAGCTTCAACATGTGCTTTGAAGTATCTTTAAATTGTCACTTTCGCGATTTGATTTGGGAGATGTGCCCGTCACGTCACCTCTGAGTGACTGTCCCCTTTCCATGTGTCCATGAAAACGCCTGACTCTTTACTGTCTTCCTGCTGTGTCATCTTGACAAGGCCATATTTTCACACAAGGTCTGTTTCCTTGTGTCATATCCTTCATCACTGTAGCACTCATTTTGTCAAAAGTGAAGTCAGCGTGATTTATTACAAAATAACAGCGTGACTCCCCAGAGATAAACAGTCACATATGTGCAGAATCTATCTATCTATCTATCTATCTATCTATCCATCTATCTATCTATCTATCACATACAGTATGTGCAGTAGTACACATCACGTCTATGCCGATTCTATCTATGCCGATGAAAGAAATAGAGCAAAAGAGTCTGTCATATTGACTGGGTGGGTCAGCACTTCCCTGGCAGGAAGGTTTAAATGGATTTTCCGATCAGCAGAAACAGCAAGTAGAGCCCAGAATCACAGTTACGGTCCGATGACGTCCAACTTGAGGCCAAGGCATTCTTTCACAAAACACCTCTCCCATCCAAGCACCTCTCAGTCTCATCTGACGACAACTACCATATGATATTGTTATTATTTATGGATATGGTCATTGTAGTTGTTCATTACTTTGCACTAGCAGATTTTATTTGATAATGTTGGACACACAGACTGACAAGGTTATTAAAGCCTGTGGTAGTGTTGTCTGTGTTTTTATGAAGAATTGTCCCTCCCCCAAGTTCTCAGGATTGGTTTTGTACCCTTATGACACACGGACTGATGCCTGAATTGACCTACCTGGGCTGCGATTGGTTGAAATTAAAACTCAAAGTAGAAACATTGACTGCTTATTACATTCATGATATATCTTTGTGCATCTGTGTGTGTGTGTGTGTGTGTGTGTGTGTGTGTGTGTGTGTGTATGTGTGTGTGTGTGTGTATGTGTGTGTGTGTGTGTGTGTGTGTGTGTGTGTGTGTGTGTGTGTGTGTGTGTATGTGTGTGTGTGTGTGTGTGTGTGTGTGTGTGTGTGTGTGTGTGTGTGTGTGTGTTTTTGCAGGGAAAAGATAAGGAAAGGACTGGAGGAGCTTCAGATGGTCTTGCCAGGGGGAGACACCTTCATGCACGAGGGCATTCAAAGGGTGAGACCTCAAGCCAGTACACAGTTACAGCCATACAGTTAGCCAATTATGTTGTTATGTCTGTTTTCAGTGCAGTGTACAGTACATTTGCACTTATGCCTGGTGTGTGATCTCACAAGCATTTACAGAGATAAAGCTGTGTAGTGTAAACTCTTAGTTTCCATAATGAGAAGGTCAGCCAGTGCCATAACGGGAACCCATTAAAGGATAGCAATTTCATGCACAATTCCAAACAGCGGCAGAATAAACAGTGCATTGCAGAGCATAAAGAGCACATTGAATGAACAGACACAAATGAACAGACATGAATTATTCCTTTTAAGAATGTGCTGTTCAAAGGACAGTGTCCACTGAGCCCTCATGAAACTCATCTTGTGGTTTTTCACTTTTCAGGCGAGTGAGCAGATTTACTATGGAAACTCTGAAGGTGACCCTTTTTCAACCTTCTTCACACCTCTCTTTATAACAGTGAAAAAACTCATTAATCAAAACATCAATCTCTCTCTCTTTCTTTCTCTCTCTCTCTTTCTCTGAACACAGGGTACCGCACTGCTAGTGTCATCATCGCCCTGACTGATGGCGAGCTACATGAAGACCTCTTCTTCTACGCCGAGCGAGAGGTAGGGCACCATCTTAACGCTTCTTTTAAAAAAAACCCCCCTAAAAACGAAATACCTCTTCTTCTGTGCCTAGAGAGAGGTATAAGGCACTATCCAAACAGTGTGAATGCAGGGGGGGGGGGCATTTATTCATTTAGCAGACACTCTTAATCCAGAGTGACTTAAATTACATGTCAATTATATTACAAGGGCCATTGTCCCCGGAGCAACTCAGGGTTAACCGCCTTGCTCAAGGGCCCAATGGGAGAAGGCAGTTGAACAACTTTTCAGGCTACTGCATGCTAGACCAGCTCCTTAACCTCTGCACTACCACCACCCTAACTGTAAACAGGCATGCATAGGAGTAGGGTAGGAGACTGGCACAGATCAAACACCATCACTGTATATATCAGAGCTGCTTTGATCTGATTCTGGGTCAGAGTGGGGGAAGCAGGTCAGTGGGCCTGGCTAGAGTGGGACTCTTATCATCTGTTTCCCCCTCGGAATAGGAAAATAACATAGGCTATTCACATCTGCGGCCAGTGCAGCACATCTGGGGAGACGGGTGCTAGCCTATAACTCTTCCCTCGTCGGCTCCAGAGTGGCACGTGAGCATCTGTGGGCAGTTACAAGCTGGCTGATCAGCTACATATGCCAACCAACCCTCTTCTCTCTCTCTACAAAAAAACACACCTGCTGCCCTTTGGCTTAGTGTGATACGCTGCCACTGATCTCTTTTTTAGTATTATTGTAAGATGGGTATTACTGGTCAAAAGGTTTGACAGAAACAAGAGATGAAACATTTGAAACTGTCACTCATTGGCAGTGGTGAGGTGGAATGGGTCCAGACACTGTTTTTCTCTTCTTGTGCCTACTGCTTACATGTGTTACCTTGACTTCTTTTAATTATGCCATTTAGAAAATGACCACCATTTTCTTCTTGTCTACATTACAAACGTGATCTCATTTCCTCATTTATGTCAATTAAACATGTCTCTCTCTCTAAGCCAGCATTGTTTTCATGTGCTTAACAGTGTGCTTAAGTTGAATGGTGGTGTTGTCTGTCTGTGTTGTTGTTATGGATACCTGTTAGGCAAACCGCTCCCGCAGCCTGGGTGCATCGGTCTACTGCGTCGGGGTGAAGGACTTCAATGAGACCCAGGTGGGTGTCCTTCTGTTTCCATTAGGCACGGTGTCTGGCATCAGACGAGGCCAAAGTCTCAGTTCTCAGCTGGCCGAAAATAGCAGAGCAAAGGACTGTGGGGGAAAAAATACTGGACAAAAGAACAATACTGTAATGCCTCCAGTCCACATTTCTGGAGTGAAAAATACAAACTAATACTAACAACTTGTGTTCCTCCTTCCTCTTTCTCTCAGTTGGCGAAGATAGCAGACAGCAAGGACCATGTTTTTCCTGTGAATGGCGGCTTTGAGGCATTGCAAGGAGTCATTGATTCAGTAAGTATCGCTGTTTTTGTGGACAAATAGCAAGGGGAGTAACATGGGAACAGGAACCTGTCTGCTCAGCTCAGAAAAGACATCCCTCCAAGTGCTGTTGTTTTCGTGACAGTCTTTGCTCTTCAAAGAGACCTCCTCAAACAAAATTCTTTCCATCAAGACTCTCTCACTGGCTGAGCTTTCTCCGATTTCCAGGGCTAATGAAAAATGAAAAAGGAAGTGAAGGAAAATGGGGGACTTTTTTTCTAAGAGAGAGAGAGAGAGAGAGAGAGAAAGACAGAGAAACACAAACATTGGGCTACTCAGATGGTCACTACTCAGGGCTACTCAGGGCCAACATTTTCAGGGTAGAACCCACTGTGCACCCCCTGCGCCCACAAGCCTTTTTGATCAGGACGCTACTGGAATCCACCCAAAAACAGGATCCAAGTCTGTGCATTGTATCCTTTAACTCTCAGCAGCGAGGTATTGAGTCATATTTCCTCCATCCGAATGAATGAATGAGAAGAGTGTGGTGGTAGGGAGGGTTTAGGGTTGGGGTGAACAGGTTTGTTCTTCTCCCCAAAGCTGCCCTCGTTTGGCGCAGCTAGACACACCGCTAGCTAGCTCTGGCCAGGGTCGGTCAGTTGAGCCAGTCATCTGTTGCCGATTAGCGGCCCACTGAAAACACTTGGCCTGAGCTCCTGGTGCAGGGGGAGAGGCAAAGAGAGGGCCTGTGCACAGTAAATCAGAGGAATCTTCAGGCATATGAGAGCATGCATATTTCTTCTTGAAGAGAGTGGATGGAGAAAGTGAGAAAGACAAACTATTCACATGCTAAAACACAACAACAACCAGACAAGTGGAGCATGCTCAAACACACACATCAAACAACAAACAAACTCACAAACAAATACATAAAAAGACATTCTCTCTCTCTCTCTCCCTGTCTCTCTCTCTCTCTCTTTCTCTGTCTATCTGTCTGTCAGTCTGTCTCTCTCTCTCTCTCTCTCTCTCATAGGTAACTTGATATCAGACACTGGTTGTGAACTCAGGAGTAATGATGTTAAAGAGATTGCCTATGTAATCATGGTGTCTCATGATGACCGGTTTCATCACCCCCCCCCTTCTTTCCCCTCTGGTTGCCCTCCTCAGATCCTCAGGAAATCCTGCATTGAGATCCTCGCGGCGGAACCTTCCAGTATCTGCGCAGGAGGTGAGTGATTGAGGGGAGCCTTGTGTGGACATCCGGCCCAACACCTTTCATCTCGTCAGGGCCTTGAGCCATCAAACTGACACACATTTTCAGACACACACACACACACACACACACAAACGCACACACACACACACACACACACAAACGCACACACACATACACACACACACACACACACACACACACACACACACACACACACACACACACACACACACACACACATATTGTTATGACCACACATGCACACACACACTGTCTCCCTCACTTTCTCTCTCTCTCTGGATCAGGCACACACACACACACACGCACACACACACACAGACAGACACACTTGCACACACACGCACATACACACGCGCGCTCATACACACACACACACACACACACACACACACACACACAGAACAGAGCCTACTTGACATGTATACTAAAGCCAAAGGATGAGTGGCTGCATAGCACAGGGACTGAAACCCCTCACTTCTTATGTCTGCGGCTGGAGAACAGTAGCAGGAAGCCCGTTAGCTTCTCTTGACCTCATCTGATGTTTGATGGGCTCCAGAGCCCCAGTAGCTGCATGGGGAGATCAACAAATAAGTGTGTTGTGCTGAAGGTCTCGGTTTCCTCCGCGAACTCAAGCCGGGTTTTCCTAGAAATTTAGCGGGCTGCTATTTATTTCTGCACAGGCTGCTGAAGTTTATGGGTTTAGTTCTTGAGCAGTCTTCCAATAAAGTCTGACCCCTTTTGTGAAGGCCTCACTGTTTATAGTGAGTTTTTCTCCCCCCATTCTGAAAGACAGATACAAAACAAAGTCCAGCAAAGGTTTGTTTTGAATCGTCAGTTGGATTCAAGTTTATTTAGACATTTATTCAGAGTACTTTTTAAAGTCGTAATCCCTGATTTTATATTATATAATATAATAGGCTATATATTGACTTGCATCATTGACTGATTTTGATTTCACAAAACTTCATGCTTGTCATTCTTGCACCCCCCCCCCCCCCAAATCTATCCACATTTTTATCAAGCTAATCTTTTCATTTACTTAGTCATTTAAAAGAGACAAACAAGAGCATTTGCTCCTGTCATGTCAACCCTCTGCATGTCTGTCAGAATGGTGCTGATGGTTTGGTTCGCCGTCAGGGCAGTCTTGAGCCCCTTTTCCTCTGTGATATGTACGCCTAAGTATTTCAGGATTCTGTGGCTTTGGCTCCACGGAGGACCCTTCCTCTCATGTTGGGACAACTACATGTCTCACTTGCCACAGGCGCACCCCTCGGAGAGTGTTTCTCAGTCAAGTATGTCTGTCTTGCAACCACTGTGGTCACGCCAAAGAGGTTTTTAAGTACAACGTTAACAGAATATGACCTTGCTGAACAGCGCAAAGCAGTCAGATTTATACATCGGCACACAATTGGACACTGCGCGGCAGTTAGCGAGCTACCAATTCGGGGGCTTAGATCAGATCAGTTTGACGGCAATGTGTGGTATGTTTGTACTGCCCGCCCATGATCCCAAAGGCTAGGCTTTTTCTACAGGGCCTCAGCCAAACCCACACTGCCAAGCCACCTGATTCAACAAATAACGGGCTTTACTAAAACACGACTCCTCGTAAATCAGTGGTCTTCTTCCTGTACGGCGCTCGAAAAACGTTTCTTTTGAAGAAAGGCTGTAAAATCCCAGTGAGATGGGCCCTTCAAAATCCAGCCGTGATGGGAGTGTATGCTTTTATCCACTGCTCATGTCAGTCTCTTCTCCTCCTCCTCCTTCTTCTTCTCCTCCTCCTCCTTCTTCTTCTTCATCTTCTTCTTCTTCCTCCTCTGCAGAGACATTTCAGGTGGTGGTCAGAGGGAATGGATTCCTCCATGCCCGCAACGTGGAAAAAGTGCTCTGCACTTTCCGCATCAATGATACCCTCACAAGGAGTAAGTGCCGTCTCTGATGCCGTGATGCATGCCACATAAGCTTGCATTATACCTGCATCACATATAGCCAACATCATTTCCTTCCTCTTCCAAGTAAATTTTGTACTTTGGGTCACGTAAAGCTCTCCACTGAGCCATCTGAAAATGTCTTACGACCTTCATTATGATTGTCTTTACAAGTGAGGGGAGTAATTAGATTCTATATAAAAAAAGAATGTTCGGTATATAAAGTGACCCGCTATTAAGTCGGCATTGTTCATAAAGTGTGTCAGCATTTGGCATTGTGTAGACCTATTTAGAGGTCTTTACTGAAACCATTTCAAGATGAAAGACCTGAATCATTTCTCTTAATAAACAAGGACCAATTATTTTTCAAATGTGTGTCTAAAAGGGCAGACAAACACTGAAACCAAATTATGTACGAAGCATTAATGTTTTTGTAAACAGTGATAATTAGCCCTTGCATAAGAGTTGTTTTTATGATTTAGCTCAAATTGGCAAGCTCTGAACTGACTACCACTGAGCTTGCAATTGCCATCACACAGGTCTGTGAAGTGTCCCTGAGCTATCGTTTCTCTGAAACCTCCTGACAAAAATCTGGCCCCAATAGACCGAAAACATGCACCAATGTTCCTGGATCTGTCGTGATTGGTAGTTGGAGAGTTTTTAAAAGGCACAAGGCAGCCTTTAATAGTGTGGCTGTTCGCCAGGTGAGGCAGATCTAGTAGAGGAGAAAAAAAGCCCACAGCGCCACACACAAAGCTGTGATGAGGAACGAACAATGTCCTTGAGCTGCATCCAAGCTATGCTTCCCGCCATGCATCAGCCTTTAATAAAAGGCTGATGCCTATATGGCCTCCGCTAAGAAGTTTGCACCCACAGGGCAGATATTTAATGCTGTGAAGAATTGCGATTGCATCTGAATTAGATCTGATCAAAGCAGAGTCATCTGTGCCTGATATAATTATATATACTAATAGGTTTCAGATTAGTGAGTGTTTCGCATCCCCATAATATGGATGATGAAAGCAGTCATGTCGGTGGACGGTGAAGGTTTACATTGTGTGTCCAAACATCTCGGTGGGGAATGAGCGCGGGATATGGAAACTATTAGAACAAAAGGGAAATGCCTTGTGTCTATATCTGCAGTCTTCGCCCCCTAGCCATTCTCATGTCTCTTGCATGCTAAGTCCCCTGAGAATACGTGCCGTTTGTCCACTGTCCAGCGGTGTTTGTTTATACTTGGCCAGTCTAAATGCTGGAAAGAGGCTCTTGTAAACAGACCCTAATTATGCTGATGCAAGCTTTTTTTCAGTTTCGACAAAGAAAAAGGCAACAAATGCCCACTTGTTTACCAACTTTGTTCTGCCCACAGTGTTTGTCCGCAAAGGCGATTTCTTTAACGTAAATCTTGCTAATTCTACCTCCCCCCTTGACAGCGCCTCCAAATATCTCATGGATTAAAGGCTATGGGTGGGAAGGGGCTGTGTGTTGCTACATGTGTTGAACAGCTGAGAGTCTGTTTGAGCCTATGTCTCGGACACGCTAACAGCTTGCAAGTATAAGACATACGGAACCCTGGCATCTTATATGCCGGCAGATGTGATGGTGAGTCTTGAAGGAGACTTGAAGGTCTCAAACCTCCATCAGAACACAGATCCTTTCACCAAACGATGATACACACCAAGAGGCTTCTGCACAAGCCCTGCTCATTGTTGTCGTGACGTGTTTTGGGCAGGATATGTGAAGTGTTTTGGGAATGACAAATACCAGATTTGAATCCACAAAATGCATAGGCCATGGACACACTATGAATTTTCCACTTCATGCACACAGGCACAAAAACAAACCCCCCAGCTTTTGCAATGCAGCACCTTGTTTTGTCACAGTCACATCTCCATCAAAAAACAAAACTACTGTTTCCATAAATTGTCACAGTCAATTGCATCATGATTCACAACAAGTAAAATCTACTGGCAGCTTCTTTGTTTGAAGAGCAACACTGTTGTTCTGACTCAGAGAGAGGCTCGGAGGTGATCGGTATGGCCAGTAATTTCTGGTAATTTATTAAGCACTCTCTAGCCTTGAGCACATGTCTTCAGTTAGGCAGTAAAACATGGCCTTTTTCCTCGCGCACTGTGGGTAAACAGACTAATAAAGAGTTTGAGGACATGCATCAAGCCTTCCTGCCAGGATCCCAACACTTCTGGCCACATGTTGAGAGAGGAAGAGGAGAGAGAGGCAGGCGGTCACTGCCCGGATCTGCCCCGGACAAAGACGACCCCCTGCAGCAGAGAGGGAGGAGGAGGCCGTCATAAAGTGGGGCTCAAGCATCGCTGCAAAAAGGCAGTGTTTGAAGCCTCGATCTCCTTCAACAGGCCTCTCCCTTCCTCCGGCTCACCTTTTGTTGAGGTGTCTGAAGGATCACAAAGGAACCGGGGCTGTATGACATCCCGATGACTTTATGTTGGCCCAGGCCAGAGCCCTTGTCCCGGCGGTATTGATCTCACAGCTAATGCTCCAGCGGGTCCACCTCCCTCCCTTCCACTAAATCCCTTCATCCAGCAGGGTGTTGCAGGACAGAGACAGCAGTTGTGTAGATTTCCTCAGGGCTGAGGTATGTCTGCCTGGGGCCAGTGTAAACAGCCTGTGTTGGAGTAGAGGAGCTCAGCGAATCTGCCTTCCAACCAGGAAGTTCAACAGAATATCTTACAGCTTTGTCCTTCAACAGCGGCGGCCATGTTTTTATTACCTTGTTTGCAAAGCAGGGCCAGCTTCTTCTCCCAACAGGTCCCTGTAGGGTTTTCTCATGGCTCAGTGCTGTTGACTTGCTCTCCATCTAAAACAACAAGCCATTTATACCCTTCCCCAGTGCTAACTTGAGTTATACTACCTGTTTCTGCAGTTGGTGTTGTACAGTGATGGTAATCTGGTTCTCTTTCCTCCAGTGGTGAAGCCTCTGATTGTTGAGGATACATACATGCTGTGTCCTGCACCAGTGTTGAGAGAGGAGGGAACGTAAGTGCTGTGTTCACATTAACATATAATTCATTGATCATGTTTATTAATTTTTTTCTTTATTTCTTGCTTAATAGATTGCTTATTACTTGGTTTATTGCATTTCGCTTTGAATGTGTTCATACAGCGTGTTAGTGAGGAATTAAACTGAACACTTGTTAATAAACCTCTGCAGCAAAGCCGTGGGGTTGACTGGCAGCAGTGGTAAAGACAATGCCTGACAATCAGTCAGCTCGGGCTCGATCCCCGAACCCACCGCCGTTGCAACTCCGTGTCACTTTGCAAGTGGTGGCTAAATGTCAGTTATTCGACATTGAAATTAACTGATGAATGAGACACTGGGGGTTATTATACCGTTTGTCCACATTATACCGAGTTCGTTTGGACCGATGGTTAGGTGATTTTTGCTAATGTCTACCGATCTACCGAACCCGGGTGCGGACCTGGGTCCGCTAGAAAACAGTGGTCTGGGGTTGGAAATAAACTGCCGTTTTTATGACGTTGCCAAGCGATATTGGTATACAGTATAGAAGCTAGTGTTTTTGGCATAAACAGACCCAGGACCACAAACAAAAATGTAATGTGAGCAGAGACCAGCTGGGTCAGAGCTAGGGGGGAATAATCACACTCTGTTACAGTCCAGTTAAACAAACCCGGTGGGAAGGCAACCAGAGACTCAACGTTTAAGGATGCATTTTCTTTATTTGTAATACAGTGCATGCATATAGTATAGGCTAATGTGTGTGCTTTGCTTTAGGGTGTTGATTGCAGAAACCCATCAGACGTGTGTATCTGTATTGCAGGGCTGCCTCCTTATATGTCAGCATGAACGAAGGCCTGAGTTTCATCTCCAGTTCTGTCACCATTACCACCGTGGGTTGTGTGAGTACAATACATATGCAGTAGATCTTTGTCAGACTTCAGACTGCCAAAAAAAGAAAACTATTGTCATTTGAAAATGTGATTGCTCAAATGAAATTTCACTTCAAATGTCAGATAAAACAAATACTGAAGATATCAGCATAGACATCCTCAGATATACCTCAGGTATAAAAAATAGCACATAGCTGGACTGTCTTCTCTCCTCTCTCTTGTTTTTGTCCAGGCATCTGCTGTTTCAGTCAAGTCAAGTGCCCTTAAGCTTATATATTCAGTACTGAGATAACTGACATTCCTTGTCTGCCAATGAGAAGCCATAGAGTGTGTGCACGAGGAAATGAGTATTATAACACCTGCCAGGTTAGCAGTCGTCCAAATGGCCCTTGTAACTTCTGATGGCGCTGAGCCGTTGTGAGGCCGTCTTGAAAACAACTCGTAATCTCGACCTTTCTTCTCACCTCTCTCCAGCTGTTATGAATCATCTAGTATTTCACAATATTTTGTTTTGGTTTGCTCGTGAAATCTCTTAAAAAATAAGTCATCTTCATTCACAAACCGAGCCAGCACTCTGTAATAGACGGACAGACACACACACGCACACACAAACACACACACACACAAACACACACACACACACACACACACACACTTGCTTCTTATCCTTTTTCTGGGCCATACTATCATATATCAGTGTAACTGAATGTAAAAAATATAATCCTCATTGCCACTGATATTCCATTATATTGTGTGTTTGTGTTTCAGTCTGATGGGACTATTCTGGCCATAGCTCTGCTCATCCTGATGCTGCTCCTGATCCTGGCTATGCTGTGGTGGTTCTGGCCTCTCTGCTGCACAGTGGTAGGCTCCTCTAATACTAGGATTGTCGTCAGCAGCATTAGCATTATTAGTCGCTATGCTAAGGCTGAGGTACATTTAGTCCTCTCTGTTTTCATGAATATGCCAAATAGATGTCATTTGAAATCTGAATACATTCATACACTGCCCATATACTATATGCAGAATTTTCAAACTGATAAAAAGATGGTAGTTTTAAAAAATATTCCGAATAGCAATGTCATGAGTTCCACCTACACTCATATCAGGCTTGGCACCTCATATCAGCAATATTTTTATGACATGCCTCGTTCAAACAGTGAAGATGTTCAGACCAGTCATGAACCAGAAATGGAAAATACCCCTGAAATCTTCACATATGCACATATTGCACAAGCAGTCTGACAGTCAGGTTTCTTGTCAAAATAAAATACTTCCTTCTAATGACTTCCACTAAATAGATGAGCCATACTTGGTTGGTGCGCTGCTCATGGTTCAACAAGAGGGTTTCAAAACTTTCCCAGCATCTGAGAGCAGCTGCTTAGTTGAGATGTAGCCTCCTAACCCCCAACGCCCCCACTCCAAAAAAACCCTTCCCCCTCCCTGTCCCCATGCATCATTAACAGTAAGAGTTAAGCTAACGAACGGCCTCACCACAAAGGTGAGGTCATCTCCCCGAGTGTGATGGTCCTGACTTGCTGAAGGTTGCAGATTGTGTCGAGTGATCTCTTTTCCAGCAGAGCTGGAGTGTGGGAGCTGGCTGGGTCGGGTGAATGGTAGACAGAGAGAGAGAGAGAAAGAGAGAGAGAGAGATCTACGGCGCCGAGCACAAATTCCCATGGAGTGTGGGAGTCACATGGTGGTCACACGGGAGCTCTGGGTCTGATTTGTTAGTCGGTAATAGATTGTTCTGACCTTCCCTTAAGTCCATTATCACCACACAAGGTCATGGGCAGGTGGAAGGAGTGAGTTGAGTTGAGTCAGGGTCACAGGCTGGTGGAAAAAGAAAGAAGACCAGGCCTCTCACGCTTCTCAAGGGCATTAAATCCTCCTTCCGATGAAACACCAAGGGAATAACTCTGGGTCAAGACTTTAGTCTCTATTCAGTATCTATTGCCAATCTCCTGTATCTAGCATACACTTTTGTCTTAAAATCACTTCATAGTCTCAGATGCACATTAGTGACTGACCACTCTTACTCAAGAGTCATCTTATAATTGAAATAGGGCCATGTGTCCAAGTGTGTAATGAGGCGGGTAATGTTGGACCAGTGGACTCTAAAACTGAGTCAGAGTTCATCTGGAGGTCCTACGACAGGGCGATGGAGACCAACGAGAGGGACAGTGAGTTCACACAGAGGGAGAGGGTTCGGAGCTGAAATCATGCTGTTAGTCACTTTAGCACACATTCTCCGACCTTTGACGGGAGATTACGCAAGTATGCTGGACAGGTGTCACTGTTATTGTTAATCTTTTAAAGTCAAATATCATCTGTCAGACCACATTTATGGTGTTTATCTTTCAGAGCTCTTTTTCAATATCAGATGCCCCAGGCAAAAAAGCTAAGGCTTCATAAAGCTGTATTTTTACAAGCCTTGAGGCTGAAACTGGGGAAAGATCTTAGCCATATACAATCATTTCCAGTCGATAGTTTTGCCCAGAAGTGTTTCGGAAAGTAAGAGAAGGTTGCCATGGGAAGGCAGCTAGTGTTTCAGCTTTTGGAAATGCTCAAAGGAAAAATCCGGCCTCGCTAGCCCACTTTACATTCTGGGTTTAGCTGCACGTTGCATAACGGTGGTGCTCCACAATAAGTCAAACTGCGTTGTCTGAACTCTAACTCAATTAATAACATCATCCTGACCCGCAATCTCTCTCAAAAACAACAGCAGAGGACAAATCCCATTCCTGTGGGGTGTTCTCAGATGTTTGTGCTCTCTGCTTTGGTGGGTGACTTCTCTTTTTTTCTTCCTCCAAAATTAGCTCCTTGAAAACACACTCTCTTCTCTCTGGGGGTTCAGGCATGTGACTCCTCATGGTACTTGCATGTTTTTTGTGTCCTGAGACCCTTTCCTCCATACTCCATGAACCACCCCCCCACCCAACCAACCAACCACCCTCACCCTCCTACCCCCCCCCACCCCCACCCCCCCCGACCTTCCTAAGGTATGGAATCTGGACAGCAGATTTCTAGGTCATTTCACGCTGCTTGTAAATAGTGCAAAAGAGGAGCACAAAAAAAAGTGGGCCAATTCCTCCGTCATGTGTTTTGAAGTATCCTTGCTTTGGCACACACATTGAACACATTACTCACTGACTGGCTGACATGCTAATGAAAAGGGCATTTGAAACTGCGCTGAGGAGGAAAGGATTCGTTTGGACATACCAGCAGCAGGAGTGTGAACTTGAGCACACGTGAGAGACTTTAAATCCCCCAACTTCATCCTTAACCTCTCTGCCTCTCTCTCTCTCTCTCTCTCTCTCTCTCTCTCTCTCTCTCTCTCTCTCTCTCTCTCTCTCTCTCTTTCTAGATTATCCGTGAGCCTCCACCACCAGTAGTCGAAGATAGCTCGGTAAGATGCACATATGAATTGTATTTGGGTTTTTTTCATGTAAATATCTACATCAACAAAACTTTACAGGAGAAATTTGGTTCAAACAAAAAGCACACTATCTGAATATCAATAATAATCCATTCTTAGGATCAAGTATTCCACCTCAGATGTATCCACAGGCATGCAAACTCTCATGCAAACAGATGCAGAGGAGTCATGTTATTTTATGGGCCCCACATACTTATAGTATCTTATAATAATAGGTATGGTGGAATTCTGTTGAGGCACAATCATGGTATAAGGTATGCACTGTGATGGGGTGCAGTATGCACTCTGCAATACCAATGAGCCTGGTGAGGTCAGGCTGCAGGTTTGGTACCTCACAGAACTGGGTTTCAGGCCCACTGCCCTCTCCCTTCACTACATCTGAATATTTTTTGAGTGACTAATTTTTAATTTTATATTATAAATAGTAGTTTGTTAACATGCTTATTTTACTGCACAGTAACATTTAGTTAAAGGAGAATTCCGGTGTGATATTGACCTAAAGTGTATCGAAACATGATACCGAGTGTGAACGTATGTCTCATAGCCCATCTCGGCTTGTCCCCTGCACTCCAAAATCTGGCGCTAGTTAGCCGATGCTACCAACATCTTTTTCAATAGTGGTGCTTCGGCATCGGGCTAGCCATGCAAATAAATCACTGTTTTACACCCATTTACTAGGCTCAATGTATCTCCACACTTCATTGGTAGACTTCCGAGGGCCCTGACATTTAAAACGAGACATTGAGAACTTTGAAAAAGCACTGGTAGTTTACTTACAAGACGATTTATACAGACAGTATCTTCACGAAGTTTAGCGTTTGCAGCCATCTTGAATTTAGTCACGATAAGTCGAGCAACGAGTAAGAATGAACAGCTATGATAAGGGATCAGATTCCAAAAATAATTCAGTGGAAATGCATGGATTCCAGTTGCTGCTACTGGAAGAAACTGGAATCCATGCATTTCCACTGAATTATTTTTGGAATCTGATCCCTTATTATACCTGTTCATTCTTACTCGTTGCTCGACTTATCGTGACTAAATTCAAGATGGCTGCAAACGTTAAACTTCGTGAAGATACTGTCTGTATAAATCGTCTTGTAAGTAAACTACCAGTGCTTTTTCAAAGTTCTCAATGTCTCGTTTTAAATGTCAGGGCCCTAGGAAGTCTACCAATGAAGTGTGGAGATACATTGAGCCTCGTAAATGGGTGTAAAACAGTGATTTATTTGCATGGCTAGCCCGATGCCGAAGCACCACTACTGAAAAAGTTGTTGGTAGCATCGGCTAACTAGCGCCAGATTTTGGAGTGCAGGGGACAAGTCGAGATGGGCTATGAGACATACGTTCACACTCGGTATCATGTTTCAATACACTTTCGGTCAATATCACACCAGAATTCTCCTTTAAGTCATTAGATGACATCTTTTATTACTTTGACTCAGCCAAATCCAAGATGCCATCATCTAATTTTCATCACTCAATGATGCAGTGGTAACAAAATCAAATGGCCTATTTTCAATTGAAGTTTTCTGAATAACCATCTGGCCCCCTGACACGGTGTAAATGGGTCTTCTCTTCTAGGCAAGTCAGTAAATGAAAGAATCATTTATTTGTTTATGTGTGTGTGTGTGGGGGTCTTCTCTTCTAGGGAAGTCAGTAAATGAAAGAATCATTTATTTGTTAATGTGTGTGTGTTTGGGTCTTCTCTTCTAGGGAAGTCAGTAATTAAAGAATCATGTATTTGTGTATGAATGTGTATTTGTCTGGTTGAGTGGTTGTGTCTAACTCAATAAAGCCAGCACACCACTTTTGATAACTATATAAGTACAAAGCAATTCATCACTATTAGGATTGCTGTAGCACTTTAGACTTGTGCCCCAGCCTACCCCTATTGTCTTTGCAACACTGAAATATACTCCATGTCAAACTATGCACTGTATCTTTTCTTTGTTTGTTGGTGGGTGTTTTATGTTTCCCCACAGGCTGAGGGAAGTTAGCCAAAAGGCCAAAGCAGTGTATGCAGCTTAACATAACTTCAACACAGTCTCATATGAAACATATAATCTCCATACAAAGCCCTCTCCATATTTCATTCACCCCATTCAGTTCAATTACTCAGCCATTAAATCATGTCACTGAAAATCTGAATTATTTCACTTATAAAATAATATTTATAGACGGATTATTGTAGAAAAATGCTGGATGGGTTGTCAATCTCTGTTTAAATTGTTGTTGTGTTGAGATAGCAGTCTTACACGCTGCTTTGCGCAAGATATTGCTCAAGACTGGCGGCAGTTCATAGCCTGGTTTAAACTCAACTTTAAAATCTCATTATCATGTGGGCTTTGAACATAAATTAGTTCTGAGCATTAAAGTCTTGAAACACATTGAAACCCCCTCTGAGCGCAGGGTGCCTTACATCAGCGTCTCGCATGACAGCGTCTGACTGTTGTGCGGTAATAGATTAGATTAGTCTGGACTATCAGGCCGGATCCACCGACAGCCTGAAACCTGAGTGTGTCAGACAGTGTTGGCCGGGTTTATGTCATTTCCTGAGATCCGATGCATGCCATACGAGACGTGGTACACTTTCGGGAACTGCAGAGGGCGGTGAGGAGGGGGGGGGGGGGGGGGGTTGGGGTTGAACTTCTTTAGAATGGAAAATTTAGGTCATAAAAGAGGCCAACTGTGTTTATAAGACATAAAGCACTCTAAGGGATAGGAGATGGAGCAGACTTTTTTTTCCTCTTGCATATGCCATGGCTAGATTGCAGACTCACTGCGCGGCTTAAACTTATATCCAAAGTTGAAATGGAAGTGTATATGTGCCATTAAAAGAGGCAAGCAACAATAGCAAACAGAGAGACAAGGGTTGATGTTGTTTCAAGAGGGAAATAGGTAGGTCCATATGCCCCTGGAGAAAACAAGTCACAAGGTTTGGATTCAGGGATGCCTATTTCACTCATAAACACAGATGTGTGCTGTCTTTGTCATTATTTTGTCATTTTTTTCTACAACTTATGAGTGACTTTATGGGATCATGGAAGAGCTCAGTGAGGGGGGGGGGGGGGGTCATTGCTTAAGAGAAATTGTCCTCTGGCCTCTTTTTGCCCCCTGTCCTGACTTATTCCCTCACCCCTGACCCCCTATGGGTAACATCCAAGAGTACACATCCAAAACAAATCCTTTTTTATGTTTTTTTTAGTTTAGTTTGTTAGTTTATTGTCCCCTTAAGGAAATTTCTTTTCACAGTTTTATATGATATGTCGAGATAACTGGGTAATTTTTTTTTACACCTTTGGTGATTAAAAATACAAAAGATCTTTTAGGGAAAATGCTCTACCAGTCACATACTCAGTAATGTAAAGGACAACTGTCTCTTTTCCACCCAAGGACGAGGAGGATGAGGATGGAATACCTAAGAAGAAGTGGCCGACAGTGGACGCCTCATACTACGGTGGCCGAGGAGTGGGTGGAATCAAACGGATGGAGGTCTGACATCTAGCAATTTAATACTCTACAGACAGACAAACATCATTTGTCACATTTATTTGTCCAACACAGTGTTCAAGAAGTGCTGTGTTATTTAAGACTTTCACATAGCAGTACAGACAGAACCAATGTTAAGCATTAACCAGATGACACACATACAGAATAGTATTCGCTGCCAGACTCTTTGTTGTACTCTAGTGGACGTTAAGTGCAGTGACTGTTATGTCCCCACTGTGAGTCCAAGCTGTTTTCCATTAGGACACGATAAGACTAAGAGACACGGCTGGAATTTACAGACTTGGCCTCTGACCAGCTGTACAGTGTGCAGAGGCTCATCTGGAGCTCCAGAACTATCTGCTTAGTTGCGTTTAACGGTCACATCGTTTCCCCCTGAAAACTTACATCTGTCCCTTTCTTTTTTTTTCTTTCTCTTGTGTCTACCTCTCCAATCTCCCCCTCTCTCTCTCGCTCTCTCTTTTGTCTGTATCCCTCTGTGTTCTTTCTTTCTTTTGTTCTTTCTCTGGTGTCTATCTCTCTCTTTTGTCTGTATCTCTGTGTTCTTTCTTTCTTTCTTTCTTTCTTTTGTTCTTTCTCTGGTGTCTATCTCTCTCTTTTGTCTGTATCTCTGTGTTCTTTCTTTCTTTCTTTCTTTCTTTCTTTCTTTCTTTCTTTTGTTCTTTCTCTGATGTCTCCCTCTATCTCCCTCTCTCTTTGTCTGTGTCTGTCCTGTGCTCCCCCAGGTGCGCTGGGGAGAGAAGGGCTCCACAGAGGAGGGGGCCAAACTGGAGAAGGCCAAAAACGCCCGGGTCAAGATGCCGGAGCAGGAGTCTGAGCTGCCGCCCACGCGCACGCTGAACAACGGCATGAGGAAGCCGCATGGCCCACGCAAGTGGTACTCTCCCATCAAGGTAGGGTATCTACAGAGCACCTTTTTCAATCATGATGCTCATTCTTGTGTGATGCACTACACATTTTTGACATTTTTTTTTCTGGCAAACGCAGTCTACAGAATTCTATGAAATAGATGCATTCAGTTTCTGCTTTCTTAAGTAATGCCTGTGGTTTCATTATCACAAACATCTCATGGCACCCCCAACATTTGAATTCTTTATTTGAACCCACCAATCATATTTCTCACAGAAGGGATTCAATGTTTGGATTGATTCAATGGATGTTTGCAGCAGTGAAATGGTGATGTTGACACTCATGGGTACAGAAAACATTGCCTGTGCCACTCAGAAAAGCAGAAAAGTTGCCTATTATAGCTGATATGGAGAGCACACACACACACACACACACACACGCACGCACGCACACACGCACACACACACACACACACACACACACACACACACACACACACACACACACCACCCCCCAATCCAACTCCCTAGTGTAGTGCACTGTGTGTAGCCATCAGATGAAAGGTCTTCTAAAAATGTATGCTTAGGGCATATTCATGTTTGAGATAAGCCCCCTGCAAGACAGCCGACCCAGAGTAGAGTTTTGCCAGACACACTTCATTTAGAAGACAGACTGGCTGTCTGTTCTAATAGAGATGTTTAATGCTTGATCCATTCCAGGAAATCATCTTATTACCACTGGAGCTAAATGTATAAAACATTCCTTGGCTTTGTGACAGATCATTGTTCTGCAATAGCTTGTCATGCTGTTAAATGTATGGTGAAATACAATGGAGGCCTCAAACCCCATCCAGTAAGTGTGCTGAAACAGCTTATGGCTGTGGATACAATGAAGATGAATAGTACTTGCATTTGCAATGAGTGTTTTACAAACCGATTTATCATAGGAAATGAGAATTCATAGCCATCGTTATTCAAGTCTCCACAATCCAAAACACACAGCTACATCCTGTTGTGTGGCCTGAAGGTGAAAACAGAGTGAAAATGAACACAAGCAGGCCCAAATTAAGTCATTTAACTCCACCAGGGGGGATAAAGCACTGGGATATCATTGGATACTGACATATTGATCATGTGTAAAGCTAAGAAATTTTCCTTCTCTGCAAGCTGCAGAGTAGAATAGTTAAGTAACAACAACACATTTTAACAGAAAAAGATTGCGTCCCATTCTGACTTGTTTCAAAAAGACACACAAGCTCACATATGTTTAAAATCAAAACATGTGACAACACACATCAGTTTATCTAACCACAACCTGTGCTCCAGTGATGACCTCTGCATACCTGCTGGTACCAAGCTGTACCGGCCGAGACTTGGTACATTAGCGAGACGACGTAAGGCTGTGTGTGTGCGTGTGTGTGTGTGTGTGTGTGTGTGTGTGTGTGTGTGTGTGTGATCTAGTGTTGGGCTCTCTGAGATATGCTCTTCTCAGCTAAGGACTAACGGTTAATGCATTGTGCTCTGTATGCTTACACTCTGACTCAGTCAGCTGGGGAACGCTAATAGAAAACAGGCATGTTTTGGACTGACCTGCGGGAGAGTAGGGTTGCAGAGGCAACACATTTTTGTTCATGGGGCTCGGGGGCTCTTCCTCATCATCTTCAAAACAATGAAGATGATGGCGGAAAAAAGAGGTTTCTACCCTTTATTGGCCACAGTGAATGAACATTAGCTTCTATTTTTTAATTTACTTATTTGTTTCCAAATTACACTTTGAACATACGGGATTGTGAAATGAAGGTCAGATGTTTCATTGTTAAATTGGATTACAGTAAAGAACGCAAAGGCTTTGGAAAGAGATGGGAATGACCACACAGCAGATGGCCAAGATATGATTTAATCTGGCACTGTCTGCGAGGGTTTTTCTATTTTCAAAGAGAGGTTAAAGAAGTCCATCACAGAAAGGTGGATATGTACAAACAGCGTAATGTTTGAAAGCAGCCTGCGGCTGAAGAGGATTGAGGATTGAGGAGGTTATGCCTCCCTCAGATAACATCTGTGTATACAGGCTGTATAGTTACAGTACAGTTAGACCAGTTCAATACAAAACTAAGCCAATGACATAATGCAAAAAAGTGAAAGTGAATGCATGCAGTCATTACTGATGCTGATCCATCGAATGCTAACATGTGTGCAGTGCTCTCTGGTACTGGGCCCAGAGCTTCAGGGTTTCAAGTGGCATCACTTTTTCTGTTGGAACTTCAGATGCAGCCCCATTAGTGAACAGACAAACACATGGCTCAGTGGTTTCTCATTCTGAATGTTTTCCTAATGTTCGTAAAAAGGTTATGCGATAATGGTAAGCTTGCTGTATTAAGGTTGTGAGCTTAGAAGCAACAGATGATTGAAACAGGTTGAGGATGATGGAGATACAGTTTGTCAAAACATGTCTCTACATCCTTTTTTTCCTTTTTTGTAGGGCAAGCTGGACGCTCTGTGGGTTCTCCTGAGGAAAGGCTACGACCGTGTATCAGTCATGAGACCACAACCAGGAGACAAAGTAAGACTCATATCTGACCAAAATAACCCTGTTACTGTGGTAAAATAATCGTCTAAATAAAATAACCCTGTAACCTTTCAGAGGCACAGTGGGCCATTAACAAAATGAAAAGGTAGTAGCCTATCTAATCTACCTATCTAATCTACCTCTACCTTTCAATCTAGTATAGAAAATCTGCCAATATCAGCAGGTAATGTTGAATTTGACAGGACTATAATGGCTGCTTACAGCATACACCATATCAATGCAGTCTTCCATTTGGTCTGTCGGTTTGGATCTGCTGGACACGTTTTTAATGCATGCAGACATTTGTCGGATTCGCAACACACTCTCTCGGATCTGTTAGCATGCGGTCTGCGACTCCTCATAGGGAATGACTGACTTGTCGTTTTCGAAGTTGAAACGTGCTCAACAGTATAAATACCGCTTAAAACCGACACCCCCACTGCGCTAGCATCCTGCAAGTAACTGTCCATCTGAGACCCATGACATGAATCCTCCAAGCCTCCACTTGGAACCATTACATCTTACCCAACTCACCGCCTCTCTCTCTAGGAAAAACAAAAACAGCGCAGAGATGGAAATCCCACCTGTTGTTGTGTAGCCTACCAGCCCCTCTTCTCTGCGGCCAACATGCTCTATCAGGAAACATGTTTCCCCCGTGCTTGCAGCCATTACTTAAGCAATCCAAACATGGCACATTTTAAGCATGGATGGCGGCATGCATGTGTTTGACCTTACAGCTGTGTGAGGTCAGGCCGCTTCGGGACCTGTCTTAATTTGGGCCGCTTCGGGACCTGTCGCTCATACGGGGTGAAATGAAGCATGGCCCGTGGGTTCGCTCTCTGGCCTCTAATTGAATGAACACATCGTGACTCAATGTTTTTCCACGAGGAAAATATGAGATGTCTGACCTTTTGGGTGGATGCTGCTGGGCGACGCACCACCCCATATCCATAGGCAACGTGGTCACAAAACATTTCCATGGAGGGGTTGCTGGCAACGCAGACGTCATCCAGACAAGTCTTTTCATGTGATTTGTTTCTGCATACATTGCAGTTGTTATGTCTATTGTGCGTGCTGTGCTTTATTTTAGGGTTAAAGGGGAGAAGCAATAGCAGACAAAGAGGATAGACCACAGCTTGCACTAGAATGTCTCACTGAAGTTATCTGAATAGTATTAAAACCACAGGACACCGAGTAATATTTGACCAGAATCTAAACAACCGAAGGAGTCGTGAGATATTCTGAAGCTTTCATAAAGCTGCAGCCAGGATTTCATGATGGAAATCAGCCTGGACTTGGACAGAGAACACAGAGCACATGAAGCCCTCTCCACAGAGAATCCCTCCCAGCGACAGAATGAGGACTTTTTAAACACGCTCGCGCTTTAAGAGGTTTCATGTAAACTAAACAAAGATTGTTAACATTTAATCTTATTGGGGGGGTACAAAGGGTGTTGTCATTTATGACTCTGAAAATGCAGTATAGAAATGTTAATAACTGCACCCCTCTCTCTTTCAACTGAAAAAAGCCAGAGTTTGGCTTCGCTCCACTGCTAGCCTTGCCCTGGACTAGCCTTGGCTCTACTGCTAGCCTTGCCCTGGACTAGCCTTGGCTTTGGGTGGTGGTGAGTGGGAAGAGGCCCTTTCGTCAAGTCGAGTTTTGAGGCCAGATAAAATGCAGCGCAAACAACGCAGATGTTTGCAATAAAGTCAATTCAGACAGAGGATGCTGGGTAAGTGCGTGGTGAGTCTTGATGAGTCGGCCTGCCAAAGGCTGAGACCCGGCCACGTCTGGAAAAGTAGTCACATAAAAGGCTGGATGCAACACCCCCACCCCCCACCCCTCTCATTTTGCATGAGACTAGGAAGCACTAGTGTGACCCCGTCCGTCTTTCTTTTGGAGAGGGAGGGGGTTGTTGGTGGGGCATATACTGGACTGGTGTTAGCCAGTTGTGGTGATAGCCCGAGGGTAGGAACTAAAACACAGAGGATTTCCTGTACTGTGGGGGTTAAAGCTCCATCTGACTTTGATCCCTCACGTCCTTCCCTACTAGGGGTTAAATCCTGATCATTTTTTTTTGTTATTGCACAAGGGCCCATGTGGATTCCTCACAGTAAGTGCCCAGTCAGCAACTCCCTCGCAGGGACCACGTCCATTGCTTTGGACGAGAGCCAGAAACAAAAACATTCAGCTCCAGAATCTGACCCAGTTTCTTTGAGGTTGCTTTGCGAGTTATGTACCAAGACATAGTCCCCCCTGTTACAAAGACTAATTGTCCCCGCCACAAACAAACATTTCTGTAAGTGTAGATGTGGTGACGCTCAGGCGGGCCTAAGGATGGGGAAAGGGGGACTGTGGCGTCTTCCGCGGGGGGATCAGTGGGATGCCTGGGAACATCAAAGCCATGGTGAAGTAAACTTCGTCGAGGCTTAATGAGTTTCCTGGCTCTGCCTCCTACTTAGCCCATTAGTTATATGTTCACAACCTAGTGACACTGCAAAGATGAGAAGACAAGAGGTGCGGGTGGGCTTTATTACAACAAATGCGGAGAGCACAAAAGGATATTGAAGAGACAAGGATTATGCAACAAATGCAGAGACAAAGCACCCTAAGCACAAAGGGATATGAAAAAGACTAGGATTATGCAACAGTCAAAGCGCAATGAAAAGAATGTGATCGTGAAGTAGAGAGTTGCAATATGGCCTGGCGGTCGGAAAATGGACGAGCATATAATGGACTGCTGGCTTCACTCCCAGGAGCTCCACAAGTCAGCATTGCCTTCAATTCTGCTTAGAGTCCTAGAGTCCTTTTTCTAGCCTTATATCAGATAGAAAATAGACAGAAAATATTAGGCGTGAGACTTAAGCAGAAACATTGTATTTTGTTTCATAGATCAGCAGACCAACTCTGGAATGAGGTAATGCAGTGTAGGAGCAAAGCCTTGTTTTCATAAAACTGTTCATTAACTACAGGAGCTCTGGACAGCCCTTGACTGTCACTTCCCCTCAAGCATTGTGGGTAAACAAGGCTCCTCTGGTTGCAATTAAGAGCTCAAGTACACCCATGTCTTTAATAGTTTCCTCCATATAGCAACAGCCACGTGAGGGACTGAATCAGCAACAGAGTAAATGATGTGACTCTTTGCTTCAGATCTTCTAAACCTTCCGCGTTTCCTCTAGAGATACAGTTGCATGACCCGGAACCAATAGATATTTCACAGGAACCAACAGTTCACTGACCTGACCTTGTTCTCTTGTGTTTTCTTCACCCAAAATAAGTTAGACTGAAACATTTGGCCTGCAGAAGTCAGTAAGAGAATAAGATGAACCAGGGATATCACTTTAGACTGAGAAGCATAAATCAGAGATCTCTTTTTTTGTTATGGATGCACCGATCTTTAAAATGGCATGCATGAAGTTCTAAGCAGTAAATTAATGTAATCATGTCAAACGTGTTATTGTATTCTCACCACAGTATAAATAATGTGGGTTGTGAGTTGTGTGTCTTGGAAGCAGCAAACACTAGAGAATGTGCACTATAAAAACAGCCCTCTCCGAACAACTGCTAAAGCAATTAGTTTGTTAATATGTGGCTGTATATAACAGGAGATGTTTTTATGTGGGTTGAGAATTCACCTGCATTGTTCCACTAAGTAGTTCTTAATTTCTCTCAGGTGAAGTGATCATCAATGCAGCAACATTGTGATTTTGACAAAAATGAATTGCTTCCTGTACTCTTGGTGGCCTATCTGGCCAGGTTCCCTCGTAATGCAGATTAGGTGGCTTACATCCTAGGGTTACCCTAACCCTAACTTCAAATTGTATTCAACTGATTTCACCACAATTTAACAACTGTGTATGCTATGATTTATCACATTTACTCACTTATGCTGTGTGCTGACGAATATGCTTTTGTGTATTTCATGTTGAGTCACGCTCATTTTATTCCATAATGTTAGGTGGGTTTTCCTCACTCTCTGGTCATGTTGTCCTTTCTCTCCAGGGTCGCTGTATGAACTTCACTCGGGTCAAGTCCAACCCTCCGCCCCGCTACCCAGCCTACAGGAACAACCCCACGCCCATCTACACCCCTCCGCCAGGAGGCAGTCCACCACCTCCGCTCCAGACCCTGCTGCCCCCTCCACCCCACAGTCCTCCAGCCTCGCCCTCCTCCACCCTCCCGCCTCTGCCCACCACCCCCCCTCCCTGCTCTACCCCCTCCCCTCCCACCACCCCACTTCCATTCACTCCACCCCCCTACACCCCACCACCAACCAGGGCCCTGCCTCCCACCACGCTCTACTACCCCCTGCCCGTGGCTCCCCCCTCTCCTCCTGCGTCGCCTACCGGATCCCTGCCTCCACTCCCACAAGCCCCTCCCCCCGGAAGAGCCCCGCCTCCCGACCGTCCACCGCCACGCCCCTCTCCGTAGGGCGGCTGTTGTGATTGGTGTGTGCAGAGGCTCTGCTTCCTGGAGCTGATCCGTGGAGCGTGAGGCGGGACAGGACATTCAAACGCCCCCCCCACCCCCTCTCAGACTGCTCTACACGTGTTCATGTGGCCACGCACTAATGAAATCACCTTCCATATCTCTATTGGGACAGAATCACAGAGAAATACATCCTATCCCCAAGGCCTCAACCAAAGAAAACAACCACCATCCACACTGCAACGTCTGCTTTCTTAGGTGACTTTTCTGATAATGACCACACATTCTGCTATCATTGTAGCACCACCCCTGTGGACACATCTGCATATCTGCACATAAACAATGCACTCAGTCAGCTTCACCTGGTTGTTTCCATGAAGCATGTGCAATGGTCATTCAAAGAGATTGAAAGGATGGACAACAGTTCACCCACTCATTGCCATCTGCTAAAACATTTAAAGACTTGAGGTTCTTGAGAATGAGTACTTAGAGAAGGTGTTTTGAGGTTTACTGTTTGTGGGATGCACATGTAAAATTTGCTTGTAAAGAGCAAAATGTCTTGAAATGGTTTTGGTGAAAAGTGTAATGGACAGTGAACTTTCACTTAGGGATACACTTTCCACTATACACAACAAGCTGAAATTATGATTTAATGTATGTGTAATGTATATGAGTTACTTTCTTGCACAAGTCAATTCTAAAGACCAGAAAAGAAAAAAACTGGAAAAAATTAATGAATAATGTTCATGTACGTCAAAGTAGACCATATTTGTTTTGAAGAGACATTTTTCTGGTTGTGTCTGATATTTCCAACCTGAAACTTGGGACACACTTGTCAGAAAAGAGAAGAAAATTAATTCCTACCCATTCTTGAACTTGCATTTACCAACACATGGATATGATGATATTATTATGTCAATATTAAATAACAGCTTGATGCAAATTTGGATAGGAACAGATTGTTGGGTAATAAAATGCCAAACAAGTAGATAAATAACAAAGGAAAGAGAGAAGGCAACATAGGGGGCCTCATCTAATATGGAGGCAGTTTGATGCAGGGATGTTGAAGGGTCACTTGAAGACTATAATTCAGGTTTAAGCACATCATTTTCTCACAGACTAAATGTAACAAGTGCATGAGTAAGTGTCCGTTTTTAGCATTCCTAGAGCATTTTTATACATTTTTTATAAATGTGTTTTGTATAAATATATCATACTCTTTTTATGTCTCTCCATTGTTGTTTCACATTATTTGTTTTAATTTGTGTGGTTGATTTTGTTTTTAACTTCTCCAGTCAATGATTGTACAATTAGTTACACCAAGCATGTGCATCGCATCTGAGTTTGTGTTTGAACACGCTCTGGGGTACTTGTGCCCCATAATCGAACAGATTTCACAATGTTGGCACACAGTATTTTGATATGTCGTATATATTTGACACCACTGTGTAGCAGAATCAATGTTTAAACCCAATTTTGCCCCTTGGCGTGAGTCTTGAGTTCTTCTTGATTCCAGTCATAAGCTGTGCTTAATTATCTTTTTTCCCCTCGCAATTGGCACCACTGTTGTGCTCAATGAGGCCGGTCAACATGGCTTAAAGGAATCACATGAATTTGACTCATTGCACATGATGGAATGGCACCTCCCTCTCTCACACACACACACACACACACACACACACACACGTTGAAATGGTTTTAATAATATGATGACTTTGCTTTATGGCTGTTTCATAAAACTATAGACCTCTGTTTGCCTACAAAAAGTACCCAAAGCTGCCATCTTTGCCCATATAAGGAGATCCGAGTGTTAATTGAAGCTAACTGCCTATGGCAAGTTGCATTGAAAATTAGGTCTTGGGTAGCAAAAATCAAAGTGTGCCGTCTTATCGTACCGGAGATCTCAGTATCCACTCGAAGACAGAGGACAAAAGCGCATAGAGCTAAATATTTGCATTTCCGATTTCTTCGTCTCTGCAAGTCTATCAGGTGCGATAATTCAAAATCCCCATGTTATTTTCCCCCAGGGAAAATCTCAAGATACCGAATGTCCTATATGGGCAAAGATGGTAGCTTTTTTGAAGGTGAACTTTAGTGGTCTATTAGTGTCAAAAATTTCTTGGGGGGTGTAAAAGCACTAATACAGGATCAGAAATGAGAAATAAGTTGAATTTGGATTACTATGGCTGTATGATGGGGAACTTCATACTGCCTTCTGTCTTCCTCAGAGCATCTGACCAATCAGGGTAAACTGGGTTATCCAGATCGTCTAAGATCCTAAAAAGATGGTGGCATTCTCCACTATAGCCTGATTCTAGAAGACAACCCTGCTGACGCACACACACACACATTCACAGTCTGATACCGGTTGTTCGGTGTCTTCCACCTCAATGACAGAGGGAGATAAATCCTCCAGTCGGGCAGGCAGAGCAGGAGACACATGCATGGAAAGCTGGCTTGCTGCTCCCTGGGAGATGTTGTTAAACTGCACTGAGATGTAGACAGCCCTGCTTCCAAAGGTTACATGACGATCAAGATGGAAAAGATTTTTAAATAAACGCACATTTTATTTGTGTGTGTGTTTGCATGTGTTTATGTGAGAGTGTGTGTGTGTGTGTGTGTGTGGGCGCGTGAGAATAGACCACTAGGAGCACAAGAACTTCGAAGTGTAATTTCTGTATGTAACACGTCTGCCAAATGAATAAATGTAAATCTACATGCACTCTTAAAACGAATGTGTTGAAAACGACACAACTTGCGTTGTTTTTAACACAGCAGATAACATTGCTTTTGTTATTCGCTATACAGTATGCGTTGAAAATAACACAACTTGTGTTGAAATCAACATAACTTGCGTTGTTTTTAACACATCTCTGTGTCCAGATAGGGACAGCACAGTTTGTGTTGTTTCCAACACATTCGTTTTAAGAGTGTGGTTTTGCTTTGACTCTGCTGCCTTTGCCAAATATGGAGTGAACTGGAGCGAGGTCTTCTCTGCTTTGCTCTATCAGTCTCAACGATAGCTTTGAGAGGTACTGTAACCATTCCACTGGCCAAAGAATATGAGTGCAGCCCTTGGTCCCCCTCTGCTCCAACCTCCAGACCACGCATCGCCATCCGTCTGTCACTTTATACCGGCTAAACCAACATCAACATTTGGAGCTTGACACTGCGGGATTGTGGGAAGTGAAAATAGGCCACATTTCCTCCGCGACATGTTTGAACCGTCTCATTAAAGTCCCCCATGTGTCCGTGCAGCTGGAGGCCTGCTAGGTGCTCCAACACGTTTCCTATTTGGATGACGCCATCAGGAGCTGGGCTTCTGCGGAGGATCAGGGGCGCAGACCTCTCACGCCTGTCACCAGGAGTACTGCGTTTCTCAGCGCTCCATTTTCTCTCCCCCTCTCTGCCCGCGGTTGGGAGAGATCTCCCTCACACCGCCACCTTGTGTGCGTATATGTACTGACATGATACATGCCCTCAGTGCAGAGAGGGATGTCGGCTTTGAGGGTAAGTGAAGCTGTTCATTTTGTCAGCCTCATGTAGAGTTATTTCTCTTGAAATGCGGTGTACGGTCAGTAGCCTATACGGTGATCATTTTTATTATTTTTTTGACCTGTAATATTCACAAATCATGTACAGATGTCATTCTTGTGAGGAGGTACAAAAAAAGAGAATTAACTTTTTTTTGTAAACTTAGCACATGGGACTTCAATTTCAACCGGCCTTTGAGCTTGTCAGTAATCTCATGCCTTGCATTAGGCCCCACCTTGTTCCCCAGTTCCCAGTCCAGCACCAGCGAAATGCTCAGTGGCAGATCCAAATGACATTAACACATTTTCCTCCTGACAAACACGTTTTTGGAAGAGAGCGTTTTCACCAACCATTAAGGCTTGATTTGCCACTCCATTTAGTTATACTGACAAAAAAAATAAGTCAGTTGGAAAAGGTAAGACTCCTCTGGCTCCAGCGTTGTAGCAACACATTTTACTCACATTTTCTTTCTCACAACACAGCTGCCTGACTTGGTTCTGTTTATATATTTATCTCTCCAGTTCTGCAAATGCAGATGCTCAAAATGACGTCTTAGCTTCTTTAACAAACTGGAGAGAGAGAGAGAAAGAGAGAGAGAGAGAGAGAGAGAGAGAGAGAGAGAACGTGGTAGGCTGAGTTCAATGGGGACAAGTCCAGGGGGTGCAAAGCCAAAAGGGCGTCCTCCTGAGTGAGTTTGACATTTCATCCGAGTAGAAAGACCAGTCCACTTCTCCAGTGTGCTGGGGGAAAGAGAATGGCCGAGCTAACAGCATCCAGATGGGCCTTGTGTTGAATTATGTCACATGCACAATAAGAATGAGCTATCTCGGAAAATATTAGAGTCCATCCAATCCTCAGTAAATGTAGACAGGCTAGAGAAAAGCAAGAATGCCAGAACGAATTGTACATGACATAATTGAAAGTTTTTGCTTAAGAGAAATAAGGACATATGATATGCCTCTGCAATATCTCTGTGCAATTAACCTCACACAAGGTATGAGGTGGTTCTATCTGGTTCATTTCACTGGATACCTCAAATATTTGGATGCAATGGGAAAAGCAGTCCCGTGGAGATGATTTCTCTGCCTGATGGAATTATTTGAGCTAGACATACAGTCCACAATTCAGCTCTCTCTCTTACTTTCTCTCTCTCTCTCTCTCTCTCTCACACACACACACACACACACGCACACGCACACACACAGACACAGACACAGACACACACACACACACACACACACACATCCAGTCAGCTTGCACAGGCAGTGGGGGAAGGCTGCCGTATATACTGTCTGCATAGTTGAGCCATACTGTCCATGTCCAGATGGTCAGTCTCCTGGGGTTCATATCAACGGTGTGGATTTGCTCATCAGCTCACCACTATTCAAGAGCCAGGAGACACTAGTCAACTCATGAAATCAGATAGCTGAAGAGGGTGAGGGGTGGTGAGTCTCTGCCTAAACCTTCACTAAACCTCTGAATTTTCCATTTCAACTGAGCCCCAGGAATAGGAAGCACAGCTGTAGGGGTCACCCCGCGTCTGCGCATTTCCTCCAATATAGCGCCAAACATGAGAAATGTTTTAACTGGCAGGAGTTTGCGCTCGACCAACCGTCTGGACTCCCTGAGTGTCAGGAGCGCTGCGGAGAGCCGTTGTCAGGTAGCCGAGGCCTCATCAATCTTCTCCGCACCTTCATCGCCGGGTCCGCTGCCTTTCCTCTGGGCGAGCTCGGTTTCTGTAGACCCTGCCTGCAGCCTGTTGCTGCGGCAACCGGAGCCAAGAGCTCAAAACCCCCATCTGCTCTCGCCACTCCTCCGCTAAGCGGAGACCCACTGGACTTGATTTACCAAACTGCCTGCATGCATGTTTCGGTTTGACCCAATTTGCTGACATAAAGGGAGAAAGAAAACAGACGTCACCATCTTTTGAGTGAACGAGCTGGAGAGAAATCTACTTTCTGGTGACACAAAAGGCATTAACGAAGACGTCTCCTCTGCGTGCGCACGCATACCTCAATGGTGCAGTCATGCAGAAAAATAAAGTCTTGCGCTACTCAAAGCTAAAGTGCTGTCGGGAAAAACAATTGCTGTACAATTCCCAGGGGACCTATTTTTTTCCCCCTGCCATAGGCCTGCAATCACATTTATGTGGATACGTGCATTGAGCTGAGTTTGCTCACAGTGGACTGTGAATCTCACTGATGCAGCGCAGCAATGGACAGGCTCTAACTGACCGAGTCACCTTGCAGGAGGAGGAAATACCTCTCAGCAACCAGGAGAGAGATTGCTGTGGGCCGCATGCAGTCCCCTCTGTTGCTGACCTACTTTTCTCTCTGGCCAATAAAATAATCGACACATCAGTGGCAACACAGCCAGCTATTCAAAACTCACAGCGCTGCCAGAAAGAGATGAAAAATGCCAGAGAGAGAGAGAGAGAAAGAGGGTGGGGTGAGGGTGGAAGGGTAGGTGGGAGATTTTTCCACTATCCAATAGTTCGGTCATCATCACACCCACACGATAGAGATGCCAACAAATCTCATTTGCTTCGTTATTCATGAGCACCACAAGTGGTTTGGTTTCTGATTTGGCTCCCCGAGTCAGGGAAAATATTTTTTGGTGAATACCTTTGGTGGGGCAGAAGAACATCTTTCCATGTCAAGTGGTTCTGTGCTGGAGAAGTGCACAAAGCCTCAGAGGCTTTTCAGCCCTGGCATGCTAAACAGGGCTAAACTGTGATGAGTCAATGAGAAAGGGGACCTTAAAACCGATCCCTGCTTGTATTTTTGACATCTTAAGGGAGAAGTTGTTTTCTCTAAGTGGGGTACAACAGAGAGCAGCTTGTGTTTATTGCCTTCCAGAGGACTCCTCAAACTTACGAATTGGAAGCCAGCAAACCCTTGGGGGTTAAATATGAGACTCCAAGCACTAAGAGAGCCATCAGGGAGCTGTGAGGAAACAGAGAAGTGAGATGCATGCATGCCACCACAGAGAGAGAGGTCATCACATTTTGTGCCAAATGTTGATACAGGACTATAAACTTTATGGTGCAACATTAACCAGAAAGTGATACTAGAGCGAATGCACTGAGGAAAGACACTTGAAGGGATCAGGCGTGCACTCTTTTCAAAGCTAACACCCCTTACACAGAAGTAATCAAAATAACCATCATAAAGCCTTTGTCAACAAACAATACTAATGTTTATTTAGTGGGTTCTAGTTGACGGCATTTTGATTATTTCTTCAAGTCTCTGATTATCTCACTTTTTCTGAAATAAAAGAGTTACTGTGAAGCAATCTCCAACGCAATAAAAGTCAACCATCCTCCACTGAGAGACCAGATTCTGTTGAAAACACCCAGTAAGGGCACAAAACCAAGGCCTGGCCACAATTCTCATTTTCCTCTCTTCCAGTGCAGAGAGCATACACCTCCAGCTGCCTATGAAAATAGGTCTTTATTACACAGATGCTATGACAACCTAGCGGTGTCCTGCTTAAACCAGGCCAAGTGCTAAAAAACAAGTCTAGTCCACCCATTCATCTCTGGCATTTGGATCCATTTGATCAGTTTCATTGGATCAGGGGGGTTTGAGTAAACATTCATTTCAGCTGATAAGAGTAAACCGCCATGGGAGGGAAAGAAAATACTCTGTTGCCTTGTTTTGGTCTTCTCTCTAACTGTTAGTTTTATCGCCTCATATTTTTCACCTTGGATTGGAGAGAATATCTCCACTTATTAAGAGTTCTCTTAAATCATCTGTCAAATGTTCCACAAGAACACCCACAAAATATCCTTAAAGTTTCCTTAAGGACTGAAGATCCAGACTTAAACAAAAAGAGAGACTAGGGTTTCTGCAGATATTCTGATGCAAGATTTTGCAAGAGTGCAAGTCATGTCTCCCCAATATTCACATTCACTAAAGCAAATGAGAGGAGAAATGACAATTACTAAGTTCCGACGATTACTAATTTCCCAATTACATTCACTTGTGTCTCCTGGCAGAAATGTCATACAATTAAGTGAAATCATCAGGAGAGTGTCTTATTGGCTAACCTATTGAGGAGGTGGGGGTTCAACAAATGAGGCCAATCAATGGTCCTATATGCTGCTTTTGGCTGCTTAGGCCTATAACCTAGCTCACAGACCAGAATGTTCCTTTATTTTATTCACAAGGGACGTTTTCTGTGACACCAAAGCACTGATGACCGGCCGATAACTGCATCAATGTGGTCCCGCTCGGCCACTGTCAACACGGCCTGCAGACGGATCTTTATCCTGACTGCCTGTGTTTTCTGTCTGGAAGGAAGAGGATCTTCACTGTTTGATCTCCTCTCCAGTGCACATGTTATAGCCTCTCTTTTGTCTGAGGGGGATGTAAATCTTCTGTGCTGCTAACGCCTCTGGACATCAAAAACAGCAGACATCGGCGGGGTGCTATGACCGCACCGAGAAGACATCTCAGTCAGATGTTCAAAGCTCCGCTCGTCTGTAAAGAATGCTTCGGCCCCGACTGCAGCGCCGCGTCGGCCCTTGTGTAGCCTTTCGACGTCCACGCTGCGGGCCATGATTGCTCTGTGCCAGTGTTGTGCAGACATGCAGGAGGCCTCTGTGGTCATCACCAGAGGCACCATACAGTTTAGGCCTTTTCACACAGATCACGCTAAATTTGCGGAAAGAGGGGACGTCTTTTTGCCGTCTTTTTGTGTCTGAAAGCGAGGTGAAAATTTGCCGGCCTGCTGATCTGTTCACATGATGCGGCATTTTGGGGAGCCAGGAGGCAGGATCAGCTAGTAAATTATTCCACTGCTTGGTTGAATTTCCCATTGTCCTACGTAATTTAGAACGACCATTAACCGTATGTTATCTGCACACCTATGAAGTAAATCCATTTTTTTGGCCGTATCACACTTCTATATTAATTAGCCGAACTCGTTGTGAAGTTTAAATGAACTGTCACGTTGCATCCGAGCTGTAAAATGCAGACATTCAGAACATTGCAACATTGTAGCATATGACGGAGGTGGCTTTTAGCTAGATGGATGACAGCAGGCTAAGTAAAAGCGATGTTTCAAAGCTAAAGTTCATCAGAATCTTTGGATACGCCCGCTTGACAACGGGAGAGATAGAACTAACGACTGGCCTTTGGCCGTAGCAACCATCCATTTAGAACTAGTAACGGCAGTTTGTCCTGTGAGTTGAGAAATTAGTTAATATGTGTCGGAAGAAATTAGTTCTACAAACAAGACAGTTTTAGCAATTAAAACGTTTAAATTGTAACAGGAAATGAACACAACGCAAGTGGCAACAGTGGAATAAGCGGGATAATGGACTCCACGGTGGTCTGTTCACAGAAGTTAATGCACTACGAGGTTTAAACGGCCCTCTGCTTCGCGTCGGGGCCGTTTTACAACCTCGACCGTGCATTAACTTCTGTGAACAGACCACCGTGTCGTCCATTATCCCTTACTTAAATTGTGACGTGCAACAGGGGGCGTGTAGAGTGATAGTCGTAGGCCTTATGTGCGTGGGCCTTTAGATACAGCAGGTGTGTGATTTCAAAAATCATGGCGGGAGAACCGACTGCACTTTGGTCAGCTTGCATTTGCTTTGCTGTTGCTGTTAGAATGTTAAATTCTTGCGATAGATGTCTTCAGACAATAAAACGTAGCCTAATTTGGAAGGGAAATTGAAGAGAAGAGTTGCCCCTTGCGTTGGCCGTACAATGTATTGTGCATACAATTTATTCATGAAATCATTCAATATTACAACAATAAAAATAGCTTGTGTACTGTCTTAATTGAAACATGCTTCACGCACAAATGATAGCCTAGGGCAAAGAGAATGGAAATCTCAACATAAGGATACTGTAACGTCGGTGTCTTTTGGACTGAGTGCTAGCCTCCCAGAATGCAATGTGTGTGAATGCTGGTTTGTGTAATGTCGGTTTTAGTGAGTGTAATTGCGTTTACCATGTCATGTATGTGTTAGCTTGTGTAGTCTTTCTTTACGTTGTACCTCGTGTATTTTACCCGGTGTATTGTATGTGACTACCCTGTTTGTGTATCGTGCTGGTTTTATTGACTTCCCTTGTGTTTCCCATGTAATGGTGTCTTGGTATGTCTGTGTCCCTGCTCTCGTTCTCAGCTAGTAAACGTTTTGATTGGACAGCTGTGTGTGTCGCTATCAAATCGTTACATTGGTGTCAGAAGCGACTTTCGAACATGGCCTCCGCTCAGCGAGAGAAGCTGGAAATTGAAGACCATACCACTGGGTGGAGGCCCACGTAAAAGGATCCAGAGAGAGCTCCTGTAAGGGCTGCTAAAGAGCTTGAGGCCTTCTATCGTTACTGCCGCCGGAGGAGAGGAGCTGTCGTCTGGACCTGCCTGCTGCCATGGGAGGAGATCTTGCCGGAAGAGGGGCCTGAAGAAGCGTTCGCGGAGAAGACGATGCTGGCCTGGGCAGTGACTCCGCGCCGGGCGGTTCGAGGCTGGAGCTGGCGGTGGGCTTATCGGAAATCGCGACATAAACACATTGGTTTCTTTTTTTCTTTTCTTGTTCGCGTGTTGGATAGTGAAGCGATAATGCATTTAAAGCAGTACATCATGTGAGCCAGAGCCGATATGGCCAGAACTGCTGCTCTGTAAAGGTATTTCTGTCCCACCCAAATTTGCTGAACTACTTGCGAAGTAGCCTATTCATCACAGACATCACATATATCACACGAAAGAGCTTTTTCTCAGCCTTTAAACAATGTTAGTAGAGAAAAGTAACTTTAATTTAATCATATTTTTTGCGCCCATCTCCCTACCCATTCATCTTGGTGGAATACTTCGCAAACTTTCCTAGCCTAGAAATCTAGACGCACCCTAGCGGCGGCAAATTAATTTGCTCAGCCTGTACGTCTAGTATCAAACCATAGGGATTTCTATTGGCTGACGCCGTGGACTTCAACCAATCACAGCGCTCTATTTTGTTAGAGAGTCTTAAGGCGGGCTTAACAGGATACCGACAGGATACCTGTGACGGTGAACAACAAGGAAGGTGGCTATGGCTAACGAAGAGCGGTTGTTTGAATCGGTGTTGGCGTCAACTTTGGAGGAGTTGGACTTGTGCTTTTCTTTGAAAGTTGAGCAACACAATGCACTTAAGTAATTCCTTTCGAAGAAGGATGTATTTGCCGTTTTGCCAACCGGATACGGATATGGTCGTAGCGCTGGCCTATTGCATGCCTAGGCAGTTTGAAAGACAATTCTCTGCCCGCCCCTTGGATTAAGCGAGGTAAATGGTTCGATTCCAGACTATACATTTCAATGATATAGGATGGCCCGCCAGGCTAGAACTTTCCCTCAACACATGACAAACCATATATCAGAATAAACAGCAGACCTTACCGAACATAAAGGTGTAAAGCATTCCCCTGCACAGTTAGCCATTCCAGAGTAATCCGGTTTTAAATTTGCAGCAATGTCTTTATGTATGTCTCCAACTTTGCGGTTCCTAATGTGTTTAAATTGTTCATGATTTTATTACAGGCCAAATACAAAATAAATGTTACAAATATCGCCTAGATATCTGTAAGCATTACAATCAGAGGATATACATATAGGGCAGACAGACGCTCATGAGTTCATGCTTTGTTTTATCGCTGGATTTTAGGATAGCCTATTATGGCAATTGATTGCATTCCAAGCTACAGTCAACTCTAGCAGGCATTGAATGACTGGAGACTTTGTGAATTTATAGATTGACAATATGTGCTGTCTCTGCTATTGCTGCTTTTGATCAGTTAGATTTATTTGCAATCTCCTGTGGTGGGCTGGACATAGCATTGAAATGCCCGCCCTGATTCCCCTTTCCGCCTTGACCCATTCACACTGGTGGCGGAACGAAAAAACTCGGCAAAATGTCTAGGAGGCTTGGTAGTAAATTTGGCGAGACACTTTGTCCCGCCGTTCCGCCTCGGTCTATGTGAAAGGGACAGTTGTTCCGCGATTCTGGTACATAAAATCGTGGCGATTTTGCCAGTGTGAAAGGGCCTTTTCTCTCGGTCATGCTGGTGCTGAACCGATGGATGTGGTGCATGCTGTCTGTTGCCAAAAAGCCGAAGCTAAGTAGTATGGAACAAATTAACTCAATACCCCTATGTCTGACTAACCAGACCTCCGTGACGATGGTACAGGAAAGACACGGTCATCCATCTTTGCTCCAGTTACAAGGAGTTATAAGGAAACTGAGAAAGTGCGCGCTGGGAGCGCTTCCAGTGTTTGGTCAGTGCTGTCTGTCAATGTGGGCGGCCATTTTGGCTCTCGGTGGATGCATTAAGCCAGTACTTGTTTTCCTGTGGATACTGAGCAGCTATGCCAGGACAATCATCCTCTCCATTTGGGCTCTATGCGTTCCAAAGAGGGTGAAACATAGCACTGAACTGATGGGAGGTCCACAACACTCATAGAAGGCTGAGTCTTATTAATGTTAACATATTAATACTTACTAACTTACATATAAAAATAAAGTTTATAGTGTTGTGAGTTCAATTTAAAAATGTTTAGACCTTTAGCACATTTGTGTAGACCTTTTTTAAGTAGGTCTTGAGCCATGATTCAGTTGTTTTTTTTTATGATTAAATTTCATTTTATAATTACCCTGTAAATCAAATTAGACCTAAAGTATTTTTTTTAAATGAATGTTTGATATTTTAAAAGATGTCTGCCATTCTCTTAATTTGTGTTCATATGTATTCATGGAGTTTTGTCATTTTTATCAAAATCAAATTTCTATCAATAAAAAATAAAAACAAAATCGGCTCTGATAGTGAAACATCAACCACGACCACAAGCCACTGGCCGTAGTGGGCAGAATCCACAGCAATAATTAATTTGAGGACTGTTTTCAATAGGTCAACTAAATAGACGAGGTGGTTTAGAGAGAATGAGTTGCTATACAGCTAATAAAATGTTTTCAGACTCGCACTCTTGAGTATAACTTTTTATTGCATCAGTTGTAATCATAAATAGGTCCTCATACCCAACCACGGCATGGTGGCTGTTGCTGTAAAGGGCTCACATAATTACATGACATACCCACTAAAAATCTATCACACATGAAAGACACACTCATAGCCAGTAAATTAATCTCTACTTCCATCTTAATTGCCGTTCTCACTCTTGACCAGTAAAGTGAAGAGTAACATTATGATTAACGCAATCAGTGCAGCTACATTTGTGATAAGACTACATATAAAAGCATTTTCAAGTGACAAGTCAAAAAAAAAAAAAAGGAATGAGTTGTAATGGAAATCATGGATTGTGCATGTATCAGATTGCTTACCAGTCATAAAATAATCAGTTTTACACACTACACTGTATACTTTACTTTTGCAAAAAAATGGAGCCCCTTCAAAATCAACCCTGCCTTTAATACAATACCTTTGGTTAAGTAACATACTGGGATGTACACTGTTCCTTTTTTTGGTTTGTTTCTCACTGACCTGTTTCTAACGCATGGTTATGAGGGGGGATAAGTACGTAACATTCACATCGGCATCCAAACATCATTTCAGAGCACACAAGCAATTGATTAAAAACATATTTCAAAATAATTAAAAATAAAAAAATCTAAATATTTTGTAGTATATATATATATAAAAAAAAAAAAACTCAAAAAGAAACAACAAAACATAAAGCAATGGTCCCATGGTAAGACAATGTAAATGAGTGGCACGGTATGGGTAAACTTGTGTGGGCAAAACAATGTCAGTAACAAACTTCATTAGATATTCACTTGCTGTTGGCTGTTCTACTGTAAACATAAGACCCCACCCATAATGACCAGGGCCGCTTCAGTAACAAGGCATACACAAGACAAAGCATGCAACACCACAAACTAAAAAGCAACACAAAAATCAATAAATAACTATTTAAAGAAAGAAAATCGTAACAGAGCTATCAAACTATGCAAACGTAGACAACCAAGCAATAAGTCAACACCGACTCAAACTAACTTAATCAGGCCCTAATAATGAATGAAAAAACCCTGATTTTCACAGCCAAGCACATGATGTATGCAAATGTGTACCAGGTTCTGATATTGTAACAGAAAAAATCATCACTACGAAAAGCAGCAAATAAAGACCATACTCCTCTGAACCAACAAGGTTGTCTATCCGCTAATCAGAAATGACTGACTTGTGTCTCAGATTACTGGCCTCGATCACCGGGCCAAAAATTTCTCTCGATTCGGTGACCCAGTTTCATGTTGGCAAGAGTCTCTCACACAAATTTTCTCCGCAGACCATGGCCCTCATCACTGTAGTGGAGTCTCAAGTGTTTGCACTTCATGTATAGAACTATACATTGCACAGATCCCTGGTCTCTTTTGGGCGTCTATTTTAACATACACTCTCCTCTCCCTCATCAATACCCTTGAACAGTGACAAGCCTGCATTAGCCTCTTCTGTACTACTTGAAAATAATAAAATCAAAATAACAGCATGTACTCTGTAGGCAGGATTGTTTTATACAAGGTCACTGGCAGATCTATCAGCACACACAGTTAGAGTTGGCAAAAATGTCCTTCTTGTGTGGGAACATTTCCCATCACACTCTGGAATGCATTCAGACGACACACATACAAACAGACATGTTAGGACTGTGGGTAATTTTTGGATAATAACTGAGCTTGTCGCAGCCTGATGTCTTGTTTACAGATCTACTACACTTAAATCAATATAAAAGATGGCGAGCGCATCTTCACCACCTCATGTTTACATCATTCTAGCATGGCTAAGTAACAGAGCAACCATCAGAGTACACATACTTCTTACATTATTACCACTTAGCAACAGAGAATAATACCCCCCCCCCCCCCCCCTTACTGTCCTGTAATCAACAATTACATCTATTCATTTGTGAAAATATCCCCCTAGTAACATCCAAACACCAACCCCCTCTGCTCAAGAGAGAAACGCCAAGAGTTCTGGCTGAACTCCTGACTGCGACATTAGTGACTATCTAATGTGGACTCATTCTGTAACCACAGACAGTTCCGGAGAAAAAGACATCTGGATAAAGCAGGCCCCGGAGCAGAGTTTAAAAGGTCAGAAGTCCAGTTATCCCAGGACGAAAGCAGCTACATGCCAACCAAGTGCATACCCATACCCTGCCACCACTGACACTTAAAAAAAAGAAAGGAACATAATTGACAAAAACAAACAGTCATGTACAATAATCTAAGGGAGGAAAAAACAGCTTTGTATAGGTCCTTGAATATGAAAGTAATAATTCAATTTAAAAAGACCTGTCAGACTAAACAACACATGCTTATATGTGTTGACTTGATTTCTTCATCAATGCTTATACGTGTTGACTTGATTTCCTCATCACTCTTCATGTCAGCTGAGTGTGAGATCGGTTCCTGCACAGGTGTGTGTGTGTGTGTGTGTGTGTGTGTGTGTGTGTGTGTGTGTGTGTGTGTTTGAGGTGAACAGTCACACTCTGGGGCTCTGTGGAGAGGAAGGGGGGCGTCTTCACTCCACGGTTACAGATTTGGCCAGGTTCCTTGGGAAGTCCACCTGGAGAAAGAGGACAGAAAAGGGGGAATACATGTCACCAAACAATGCTACTAAAGTTCCAGTGTTGTTCCTTCTTTGGAGATGCTTTAGTGATCCAATGCATGTCTTCAAGCTAAACTAGACGGGTTTTAAAAAAAAATGTATGGGAAAAGTAAAACCACCCCATTAATTAAGGAGATAGGTCCTCCTCGCATATTCCTGCTGAAAAACGGCTGGTTTCATCTCAAGCACACGCGTATTATAAACATATTTACAGATGCGTTTTTTTTTTTTTTATGTAGCCAGTCGGCGACAGAAAAAAAAATGCGGTTATATTTCACAACTTTTGCGAAGTACTGGGAAAGGCTGGCAAGCAAGCTGCAGACAGATATTACTGGTAGGCTATTATAACTTAGACAGATATTTACTTAGGCTAGGCCAGCAACACACGCTGGAGAGATGCAAACAGATAATCTTAGCCTGTATTTCCTCCTGATTGCGAAAGTGTTTGTTTTCTTTTTCTGTCAGTTCGTGGTTCCTTCATTAATTGCGCAGCAAATTATCAAACGAGTGACAGAAGCACCGCGCATAATTTGACCAGCAGTCTTCGCGTCCATAGTTTGTGAAACAATGCTGCGTCCGAGCAAAGATTTTAGAAGCCCAGCGCAACTCCAAAAAGGAGAACAAATAAGCGTCCGGCTTGAGGCAGCGCCGGACAGGGCTTTTAAAATCCGTATGTCCGGCCTAAATCTTGAACGTATGGCCACCCTATGTTGCGTTCAGTCAACGCATGCCAGTGGGTGTTCCCGACTGTAACTATGCAAATGACTTAAGGTATAACCGTAATTTTATTGGCTGGTGCTGCCTGGTTTTTGCTTGTTCGTAATTTGATTTGCTGGTGCCGTCAGTCGGTGCAGCAACAGCTGGACTTCTCAACGCGAGCGACGGGAGCAACGCGACGCAACGGACCCACAATTCAGTTCGGCAACGGATGACGTAAGCCCATGTAAAGTGAACGGGATGCGTCTCCAGCACTGCAACGCACGCAACTGTGTATGAGCCGTTACTCTTTCTCCCTCTCACTCTACCGCTCGTGTACCTGCATATCTCAAGCCTCGGCTACTCCACGAAAACGTCAGGCATATTTCTACACCTTTCACCTTCACACCTTTAATGACACCCGTGAAAAACACCTTCACATCTGTAACCACTACACTTCCTCCAGTAGCCTTATAGTCACTTACACAATTGCGTTTAAAAAATACACGAAAAGGTGTTGACCTTTTCACTCGCTCTCGCTCTCGCAGGCGGTCCCATAGCCTACACAAATTTAATACCTCCTTTTCGAAAATTCAAGACTTTTTAAGGATCCGCGGGAAACCTGTAATGAAGCGAAGAACATGCGGAGATTCTGTTCATGTGCGTGTTCAACCACGTCCAACCTTCTGTTGAAAGAGATTCTGTTCATGTGCGTCTATGTCAGGGGTGGGCAAACTTTTTGCCTCAAGGGCCACATTGGGTTTTGAAAATTGGCCGGCGGGCCACACAACACCCGCGGGCCGCAGTTTGCCCACCCCTGGTCTATGTCGTTCACACATAATGTCCGCATTATGCCCGCCTGTAAGCATCATATATGAATCACCCCAAAGGGTCGGACAAGATTCGCATATAGTGCGGACGACATGTCTGAAAACAGGTAATATAAATACTCTATACCATGTGCAAAGTTTCAACAACCCTTCAGCAGGGGAGTTTTGAACATTCTAACAGAAGATTCTATTCCGCAACAATGTAAGGTTCTAAAATTCTATGTTGAATTCAATTAACCCAGATATTCTTTAGAACGTTAAATTTCCAACATTCGTAAATAGTCTCTCTTTCCACAACCTTCTGACACACACCAGAAGTCTGAGTACTATGTGGAAAGGATGGGAGTGTCTTTGGCCAGTCTGGTCTTCTAGAGTGCTCTGGCTGATGAAACACGTTAGCTGTGAAGTTACTGAGAGAGCACCATACAGTGGGCAGTGCTTCGATTTGGCCAGCTTCCCTCGCGGTCTGTGCACGGGATCACGCGACTTTAATTTGTATTTTTCCAGTGACGCTGCAACAACCCAAACAACCGGCAGATGTCTCAAGTGAGCAGGGTGTCTCGTAAAAAGAAATGGAGCCTGGAAAACCCTACACAGACTTCACTACAGACTTTAGCAGACTGGTTTAGAAATAATTTAATAGCCAGAAATATGCCTGCCCTGCCCTAATAAAGAAATATTTGGTTAACTGCAAGTGAATCCCGTTTGCAGCCGTAGAAGAAACGCAGGACAAATTAAACATTCTGGTTTTCTCCGAGTGCAACGATGATAGACAGACATCATTTGGACAAAATATAGAGCATATTAACCTCCGTTGGCAGGTGATCTACTGTATAGGCTTCATAAAATAAAATAAACAGATTGCTAATTCAGTCAATTGACTACATTGCAGTCAAGAAGTAGGGCAAATTAATTTACGAACCCAAAACGTGGGTCATAGTTGTCTAAGCCTCTATTGCGTAGCCTGTTAAAAACGTCGCCAGATAGTATTAAATCGCCAACAACATTGTTTTCTGCAGAAGCCTACCCAAGGCTACAGATTAATTCTGAACAGTTATTTCTCTACTGGCTCAGTTATCACACAAGACACTGTTTTGATTTGCGTAGTTGCGTTACCCGCAACACTGACAATAATGTAGACAGCAAATTAAGATATTTTTTCGTTTTGTGGAGCGGCACCGGTAGGCTATCAAAAGCAGATTTCGATTTTCGTTACCACCGTGTAGTCAAGCCTTAAGCCATACCCAAGTAGCCTAAATCGAGGTAATGTTTAATTATGCATGATTTATTTTGTTATTGAATTCGTAGGCTGGGATTCCTCTCGGCAACAATTATGTTCAATGGTAGCTTTTTTTTTAAAGTGGTACTAAAGCTTCACGCAGCTTCACACCGCGTAATGCGCGACTGAAGTGGCCATTTGAAAGCAACGCCCACTGTATGCTCAGCATTAAGGACGAGATAAATAGCCCTGTTCAGGCCTACAGCAACACACCAATGACTTCAGGCATCTTCTTTATCAGGGATTCAGTGCATATTTCCAATGTGGCTTGGGACTATGTATCAAGAAGGCCAATGCTTAGGTGTTAGGGTCAAAGAATTAGACTCTGGTTAAGTTTGATAAGACTTGAATATGTAAGACCAGCTCAAATGTCAGTCAAAAGACTAAATAACCAGTGTTGGGAGTAACGCGTTACTGTATTCCACTACTTTTAGCAGTAACAAGCAAGTTTAGCAGTAACAAGCAAGTTTAGCAGTAAAATCAAGTAACGCAGTTACAATTACTGAAATTTAAATGAGTTCATTACTCTTTTTTGTGAAATATTGCAGACAAGAAGACAAAATAGGCCTACTTTGCTGCTTCTGATTTAACGTTGCAGGACCTTGGTGGCGCAATGATACACCAATCGAATCAATCAATGAGCATTCAACTACACAATGGCTAAGAGTGCAGATAGAACGAGCTTTCTTTCCTGGAAGTATGGACATTACTTTTCGCTCGTCGAAATTAAAGACAAATATGTAGTGGTGAGTTGTAAATTATGTGCAGGTGTAAAGAACTTATCCACATCTAGAACTTATCCACATCCCCATCACACACTTTGACAAAGCTAGTAGCGAAAGACAGCCCTACAGATGTTGAAGGCGCCACTCCATGCAAACAACCAAAGCTTGACTTTAGGCCACGGTCTGCAGTGCAGCCGATAAGCCAGGCAGAGCTAAATAAATTGATTGCGAGGTATTTTGTCGATGACATGCGTCCTCTGTCAACTGTCGAGTCAGTTGCTTTCAGGCAACTAATAAGCAAAATACCCGTGATAAATAGAGGCTCGGGACAAATGTGCAGGAAGACATTTTCCAGCTATTTAGACAGAGAATATGCGAAAATGCAGGTCGAGCTAAAAAAAACATTTGAGGGTTTACAACATGTCTCCACCACAGCAGACATCTGGACTGCTTACAATAAAAGCTTTCTAGGTGTAACTGCACATTGGATTAATCCGAACAATATGCTACCTGGAAAATCAGCCCTGGCATGCCAGAGATTCAAGGGCCGACATACGTATGACATTATTGTAACCGAAATAGACAACATCCACTCATCCTATGGCCTATCTCTCAAAGTGACAGCAACTGTTACTGACAATGGTTCTAATTTTGTCAAGGCGTTTCAAATGTACCAGCCACCTGAGTCAGACACTGAAGATCATTTGGAGGAGGATGAGGCGACTTTTACAAACATTGGGGATGTGCTAGATAATGCGGTCGAGTTCAATGACGTGGTTTTACCCCCGCATCACAGATGCGCATCGCACACATTGAAGCTCATCTCATGCACTGATGTCGATAAGTGGCTAATGTCAAAGCCGGAAACGAAATCTATCTACAGAAATGCTACCACAAAATGCGCAGGGCTGTGGAACAAGGCAAGTCGGTCAATGGTGGCTTCGAAGCTGCTAAGAAGCTGCTTGTACCTTGCACCACCAGGTGGAATTCGTTCTATGATGCGGTAGCTCAAATTTCTGAGATACCTGTGGCCGAATTGAATACAATACCTTCCCAACTTCAGCTGAAATGCATCAGTGAAAGGGAACATCAGGTCCTTAACGAGTATTGTGTTGTGATGAAGCCACTTACTGGGGCTCTTGACATTCTGCAAGGAGAGGACAATTGTTTTTACGGAACACTCTTGCCCACTCTAAAAAAACACCTTGCAATCCTTGATGGCCTACCAGAGGCAATTGTTCAGGTAAGAGCTGCTATTTTATTTTGCAATTATATTTATACAATCAATAGCTCAGTTGCATTTATTTGTGTCTAGAAAATGTGAAGTATTTATAAGTGCAGGTCAAGACTGCTCTGTAGTTAGATTTATGTATTATTATATTTTTTGTTTTTTTTTATGCCTTTAATGATAGGACAGTGGAGAATGACAGGAAGCAAGTGGGAGAGAGAGTTGGGGTGGGATCCGGAAAGGACCACAGGGCGGGAATCGAACCCGGGTCGCCGGCGTACAGTGCAGGTGCTCCAGCCAGTTGCGCCACAGTTGGGGCCGTAGTTAGATTTATGCTATGCCAAATACAGTATGCTTATTGTATAATACACTTGTTTTTAAAACTTGTTATGTCTTTTGTGTCATGTATTTCAGGCAATCAAAACACGATTTGCACGTATTCTTGAGGATAAAGATGCTCTACTGGCTGCTGCGACCCTGCCCAAGTTCAAGTTACGTTGGCTGCGTGACCAAGAGAGGAAGGACCTGGTAAAAGCATGTATAGTAGCAGAAGGCAGAAAATATGTCCCAGAGCAGGATGAGCACCCAGGGGAAACCCCAACAACACAGCGCCGGCCATCTACCAAAGAGGATGAATTCTTTAGCTTTGATGAGAGTGAGGAGGACGCCTATGTCTCTGTTGAAAATGAAGTAGCTGATTACTTTAAATCAGGAGCCACAGGGATGGACGCTCTGAGTCAGTTTCCCATAATAAGGAGAGTATCACTTAAATATAATGCAGCTACTCCAACCAGTGCCCCGGTGGAAAGACTCTTTAGCCTTGGGAACCTGATTCTCTCTACAAAGAGGAATAGGCTCTCAGATCAAAAGTTTGAGAAGCTTCTCCTCTTCAGGTACAATAACTGGTTTGAGAGCTAGCAATGTTGTGGGTACTGGTCAGAGGTGAGAGATGAGACTTGTTAGCCCATTTTTACGTTTGTTAAAGGAACACGCCACCCAATGTCAGTAGTAATATATGTTCTTACCTTAACTTTCACGAGTTGAGTCATACCTCTCCCGTGTCGGAAAGATTCACTGAACAAAAATGCTGATGTGGTACATGAAAATTTAGCTAAAAATGTGGAGAATGCAATGCAATCAAGCATTTTGGACGATATATTGTCACAAGCTGGCAGAATTGGCAACAGGCCGATGTGCGTTTTATTTGGAGACTGTTTTGCGAGACAGAGACTGAGTTTGCTGCTGATATTCTAGGGATAGGCTACAACATAGCCAATGTACGACTTTAGCCTTTTAATATATTTGCTGCATTGGATCAGTCTTTCTAGAACAGGCAAGGGCTTTCTAGCCTCACGTCAGCAGCGCTGCATCACCCATATAGCCTACATTAAAACAACCAGCGGATGGTGGGCGGGTGCGGTTTTGAAAATTGGTCAAAGAACTTTTGTGCTGATGGATGGCTGATGGATGATAAGTTTGGCTATGCAGTTATGGTTGAAATAATAGCCCATCAGCGCATCTCTAGTGTGTGTTCCTCTCTCTCGCTCAGAGGGGAGGGAGAGGCTGAGGGTCGATCCAGCATGGATTCTAAACTCTGTGGTGGATAGGATCTACAATTAGGTGTTAACAATACTACTACGTTAGGTCGAGGTACTCCCAAGTGCTATTGCGCCACACATTGTAGTTCTCCTGTTTATTCGCTTGGAAAATCGCCACGTTTCATGTTACGTGGCCGTAGACATTTCTATCAACTACTCGTGCAACTGTATTTAAGTCGGGAAAACGTGGATGTTTTTGATTACTTCTACGGTTAGTTACGGCAAAGCCCGCTAGCATAGCAACATGCTAACACAGTCCAGCCGCGCACCAGAGCGTTTGAGTGCACGTACCGACACGGGAGAGGTATGACTCAACTCGTGAAAGTTAAGGTAAGAACATATATTACTACTGACATTGGGTGGCGTGTTCCTTTAAGAATCTCATCTCTATTTAGCTTTGCCTTATGAGGCATGTTTGTTAAACCATTTTAACCTTTTGTTAAATCACATATATATTCATATATACTTATACTATATTCAATTATATGCAGCACCTCAAGGCACCTTTGTTTTCTCTTTTAATTAGTGTTAATACGGTAGGCCAATCACTTTTATTTAATTGGGCCTAATGTGGTAAAAAAAAAAAACACTGTCAAATGACTGAGACAGTTATTTTGTTTCAAGTATTAAAAGGAATTTTTGTACAACTGCTTGATTTGAAGGCCTGTTGCCTGTTGGTTACAATAAATAGGTCTGAAAAATATGTTTATTGTGTTTCTGTTCAGTACTGTTCATATTTACCAGGGCTTGAAAACAAAATTATTTTTCAAACGTTCCGTTCCGAACGGTTCAGGTAGGCCTATGTTTAACGTTTTCGTTCTTGCATGCGTTCCGCCACCAACATATCGGTCCTGAACCGGTTCGGAACGCAAAATATCGTTCGTTCTTAAAGTTCCGGCAGTGTTTGGCGGGCCTATCAAGTCTATTTTTGTGGACTTTACCTTAGAATAGACATACTCATCATTTCCCCTTGATTTAGCCTATACCGTAGCTATGCCCAAAAATAATAAATCACAGGCGGCATCAAAAAACATTCAGATGGGCTATCCATCCCATAGCTTACAGACTTACTGTAGGCCTAACCTATGCCTATAAATAATTTCTTATCAAAAATATTTCTGGATACATGCTAAACTCCTTACCTGGTTGTAGCCTAAGTTTTATCCATATGGAGAGCTTCAAAGGCTTGCGCTATAATTCCAACCCTGTTTAAAAACAAACCTGTCTGTTGCTGACAAGGCCTATCTCAGATTTCCCGTTTAACTCTTCTACATAGAATAGGCTATAATTGCGCAAACATTTCAAATCCCGACTTTAAAACGACAAGGCGTGGACAGGCAAAATAGGCTATTACGCATAGGGTATACAAACAATTTCCAAAACAGTTTCAGTAGCCTACGCTACGAGCTGGCCTAAGATCCGAAGTGGCAGACGGATAGGTTACATTACAACAGCAAGACAAAATATACACATTTGGACCAAAATATACACATTTGGACCAAAGGTCCATTTATTCATTTTTTTTTTTTTTTTCAAACTGCAGAAATCTAATTATTAGGCTGTTTGCCTACAATCAAACGAGTAGAACACTTAGGATATGCTTTTGTGAAATTTTATAAAATATATAGAGAACGAAAAAAAAAAACGTTATTAACCGGTTTTGTGGATTTCACGTTTCTGTTCCGGAACAGTTAAAGACCATTTTGTTTTCGTTTCCGCTCCTCGTAAAATTCCGTTCATTTTGGGTTTTCGTTTTTGTTCCTTGAACCGGTTCGGAGCCCTGATATTTACATTTAAAAAGCAGACATAAAAGTAACTTAAAAGTTACTTTCCTTAGTAACTAATTACTTTTGATATACAGTAACTGGTAATGTAATTCAATTACTTTTAAAATAAGTAACTAGTAACTGTAACTAATTACCAATTTTCAGTAACTTGCCCAACACTGTAAATAACACAAGACAAAAATGGTTTAAACAGTATTGTTCAGTTTTGACTGAAACTTCTCGATGTCGCTGCTTATGGAGTTTAAAGAAAAAACAAAATAGTTTTAGACTGGTGAACGCATTATTGCTAATGCACAAGCAGCTTTCACGATCAGTTATTCACCAGCCGCAGGTCTAGTCATCGCTTAGGAGCATTTACGTAATCTGAAAGGTGCACATTTATTGCAGGCACTTAGCCCATGAGCACTAAAGAATCTGTGACTGTTTACGATAACCCAGGGAAGTAATTACCTGGTGTGTGAAGGAATTGGCCAACATATGGTCAATATATCATTCAATAACTTAATTGTTGTCCATAAAAATGCAGACATGTTGCAATCATCAGACTTTCAAAATCATATTGAGAACATGCAGTCTGTTACCCACACACAGCCAAGCTAATCTGCAGAGCTTCACCACCCTGACTAAAAATAAGCTTTTTTGTTTTTGCATTGAGCAGCACAATCCTCTTCTTTTCACTATCATATAATCCTAGGAGCCTGCTAACCAACTGAAGTTAATTCAAAGCTCATTAAAAGGAAGGCTGGTCCCTAAAGCTTCACCAAACTCACCTCATATCAAGTTTAAGGTGGCTAGCTGCTGCCAACTAGTTGAAGCTAACCCAATAACTAAAGTTTATAGTCTTATCCAGGTCACTTTTGAAACCATACATATTCAATCCAGTGTTCTTAGAGAGCTGGATAAATACCACATATTCCTCCAAACCAGCAGCCAGGTAGATTAGATAACTAGTGAAACAATCTCTGTTAAGTGCACACAATACATGGTAGGACTTAGCCAGAGTTTTCGACCTCTAATGGTATAGTGCTCAGGTGTGTGTGTGTGTGTGTGTGTGTGTGTGTGTGTGTGTGTGTGTGTGTGTGTGTGTGTGTGGACTTGAGGTTACTTACGTCATATCCCCTGAGCACGGCCAGGTGGAAGGACAGCAACTGCAGGGGAATGACGCTGAGGATGCCCTGCAGGCAGTCCACGCAGTGCGGCACCTTGATGGTGCGGCTTGAGTTCTTGATGGTCTCGTAGTCGTCCTTGTCACAGATGACGATAGGCCGGCCCTGAGCAAGACAAAAACACAATACACATCAGTGTGAAAAAAAAAAAAAAAAAAACAGAGCACAAGGAGGAGAGGAGAGGGGAGGAGAGAGTCAGGGTTTGTCTATGTGGCAGAATTGAGAAATGGACACCAGTTTGGATTTAAACTGTTGCTCAGATGCCTGAAGTATGACACAGCCACATAACTTTTTCAAATGTTATTGGTGTGTAAAAGAAACATAGTGCAGAAATGCACAGTGCCATTACAAACACAATGTGACCTTCCCAGCGTGCCATGCCAGGATTGGCTTGGCATTCATACAGGAGAGAGGGGGGTGGGAGAGAACAAATGACAGACAGAAAGAGAGAAAGAGAGAGAGATTAGGAGGGAGAAAAAAATAGAAGTCATTAAGTATACCTGCCAAGCTTGCTTTGGCATTAATATGAGAGTGTGTGCGCGAGAAGAAAGAAAGACAAAGAGACAGAAAAAGGCAAGAAGAGAGAGGACCCCGAGCCTCCGTTTTCTCAAAGTAGTGGAAGCTTCTAGAAGATGTCCTGTGGCCCTCACCTGTCGTGCCACCACCTGCTGCAAGGCGTTCTGGCACTTGTTGTACGTGTGGTCCCTCATGATGATCATGATGACGGGCATCAGCTTGTCCACCAGTGCTAGAGGTCCATGCTTCAGCTCACCAGCCAGGATGCCCTCAGAGTGCATATACGTGATCTCCTTGATTTTCTGTACACAAACAAACAACCAACCAAACAAACATTTAAATTTTTTACTTGTATTCCAAGAGAAGGTAAACAAGGTAAACAAGGTCCATATATTGTATTAAGCCATTCCACAATAGAATTATAAGCAGTACTCTTAACACTGCTAGACAAACACACTCTGCATTTATGGCAGCAGGTAAAAGGGGTGTAATCTTTCAACCCTGTATGTCAGTGTGCATTTGTGAGTTCACCATGATGCAAACCAGCAGATAGCGAATGTGAGTTTGGGTACCATAATTCTGATCAGAGAGCAGAGGGACTTGTTGCCATGTGCTGCACTTACATGGCATACTTCAAGCAGCAAAGTTGTTTAAGTGTACTGACATATTTTTTTACAATGAGTCAGGCCTAAAAATGGCCGATTCCTTTGCACGGTCATTTGGTTTCCTGAGGAGCTCTGGAGCACACGGAGACAGGAGCAGTGATGGACCTCTCTGTTGTTGCTGCTGTCTGACTTCTGCAGTCATGTGACTCCATCACTGACCCCCCTCCCCACCCACCTGTTGCGTGACTCCCTTCATCACTACAGGCTGGCCGTCGGGCCGACAGGCAGCCATGGGCCTGGATCCGTTTGCATGAGTGCGGGGGTATGGTTGCAATCAGGGCGCCTGTATAGCCGCTGCGCACTAATTTACTACCGTGATCAAAAACACCTCGGCTGGCTGTGCATTCCAGCCTGTGAGGCTCAAGACTTTAGTGGAGCGCTTTGCGTGATGGAAAGCACCCCCCCCCCCCCCCAACCCACCACCACCTCCCCTCCCTAACAGCTTTAGGGAAAATGGGGGCAATTATGCATTACTCTTCAGAGTGGTACTGGGCTGCATGAAGCCAACTGGAGACACTCAGCTTTACCATTAGTGTCAGGTGGTGTGTGTGTATGTGTTTGATTAAGAGAGTTGTGTGTGTGTGTGTGTGTGTGTGTGTGTGTGTGTGTGTGTGTGTGTGTGTGTGTGTGTGAGAGAGTGTGAAAGAGACAGACAGACAGACAGACAGAGAGACAGAGAGAGAGAGAGAGAGAGAGAGAGAGAGAGAGAGAGAGAGAGAGAGAGAGAGAGAGAGCGAGCACAAGGACAGAGGAGCGGAATGGATAGAGAAAAGAAAAAAATGGGACAGTTCTGACTTGTGAAAGGGAGACGGTGTGAAAACAAAGATGAGAAGAGAAAAAGAAAAGGTGTTAACATTGAAGAAAAGAGAGCGAGCGAGCAGAGTGTGGGGAGGGGGGAGAGTAATGGCGCACCATAGAGGAGAGGAAAGCTGGTGTGAGGGGGAAAGATGGACGTGGGGAGAAACAATGGCAGCGGTACCGGCCAGTAATCCGAACCAGCGCAAACAGGTGGCGTCCAAAGTAAACCCCATTACGCCCGTCTCATTAATGATTGGCATGGACGAGTGAAGGCTGCTCTCTGAGGTAAACGAGTCTGGTGCGGAATACGAGACGCTGATACCGCCGCCGCTGGGAAACTCTGAAAAGGCCCTGGCATTTCAGATAGCATCTAATTAAGCCCCAATAGCTACACTGGTGCTGTGACTACAGTGCATATCATAACAGTTGGTTATTATGTGGATGTATTATGTGGATGTGGGTGGCACTGGCAACTAAAATGAGCTTTTATTAATTTATTTTTTTATGTAAGCTCTCAGAAAAAGTTTAAGGTTTTATTACTGTTCTATTTCCGAACACATGGGAATCCCCACACTGATCACACACTGATCACACACACACACACACACACACACACACACACACACAGTCCTGGCTAAGAGGCCTTAAATCTCAGCTCAGAAACTTAATAACAACCATAATAAAACAATGCTCTTAATGACATTATTTAACTCTCATAGCCATACATGCTGTGGGCTGAAATCAAATTTTATAAGAAAGGTGGAGATTACAGTTTCTCATCTTAACCATCTGGCTGAACTAATTAATATGAGTCCTAAAGAACTAAACCAATTAGAGGAATCAGCTGGCTCAACACTTGGGTGGAGTTAAAAACAAAGGCGGTGGAATTTGACATGACCACATCTGTTTCATATGAGGAAATTAAGATCATATCAAATCATGCGCAATAGAGGACGTTAAAGGTGAAAATATGACAAACGATGAGGTTTTTGATTTGAGAAAACATGTCACAAGTACCACAATAATTAGGTCAGTTTCTGTATATCCTCACTTTGTCTGTGTGAGTAAAAACACATGCAAGGTAAATGAAGCAAAGCATTAAAGAATGCTAAAAGCTACACAGAATACTCAGAAAGACCTAATTAAGAGTAATTCCATTCTTGAAGTCAAGCTGACCACTACACATACGGACACAACTGTATGTGTGTGTGTGTGTGTGTGTGTGTGTGTGTGTGTGTGTGTTTTAAGCTGACTGACCAGAGCTCCCTCCAGGCAGGTGGCGTAGTGGTAGCCTCTGCCCATGATAAGGACACTCTTCTGCTGGTAGAGCTCCGTAGCCAGCCGCTGGATTTCATCATCCAGACTCAGCACCTCTTTAATCAGGTCTGAGGACAGGACACAACACAGCAGAGATGAACGCTTGTCAACAATGAGAAACATACACATACAGACATATACAATGACACACTAACGCACGCACGCATACACGCACACAAAAAAATCCAAGAAAGCAAGCCAGGAGCGATATTAGACAGAATCAAAACAAACACATGCCTATGCATGTGCACACACACACACACACATCCAACAACCACATTATGATAATGGAACAAAAGCAAACACAAAGTCAAGACCTAAACACAAAGAGAACCAACACATCAATTTGGCATAAAAACAAGGAATTTGACAAATTTGTTTGTGTCACATTTGACACAAACAAATACACACTGATGACCTAATAAAGGCATCACTCCGATGATAAAATCAACAAGTTTGTTTGACAGGAGGAGCACTGCAGTGGCTATCCAGTCCGACAGCCTCTAGTAACACCTCCCTGTAACAGCCCGCTCGCTCGCGCTGCGCTGGCCAGAAAGCCCCGAGCGGGAAACAAGGCTGCACTCATTACACTTGTGGATCATCTGAGGTCAGCACAACAGAACCCAGGCCAACGCCTCTGAGCTCACCGAGTGAACAGCCCCAATCAGAGGCTTCAGTTAAACCCTCAAGTTAAGCACCAAGAGATGGTCACTCTCGCGGTCAGAGACCTGACCTGCTCCGCAGACTGCTCTGGGACGGGATGGGGCTGGAACAGGTGGGGGATGGGGAACTGCAGCAGAGGCCAGCTGTGAAAAGACTGGGCGTGGGGGTTTGGGGCTCGAGGGGCTGCGCTCAGACTCGGGACTTGCTGGAAGTCATGGAGGGAGGCAGAGGAGGAGAAAGAGGAGGAGGAAGAGGAAGAGGAGGTGGCGGCTAGTGCAGAAAGGAACAGCCAGCCAAACATTCCTGACCTCATTCACATTGTCTCAGCTCCGCAGAGTCAGAGAGGGAAAGAAAGAGAGACAGACAGAAAGAAAGAGAGAGAAAGAAAGAAAGAAACAGACAGATGGAGAGAGAGACAGACAGTGAGAGAGAGAAAGAAAGAAAGAAAGAAAGAAAGAAAGAGACAGACAGACAGTGTGAGAGAGAAGGGGGAGAGAGAGAGAGAGAGAGAGAGAGAGAGAGAGAGAGAGAGAGAGAGAGAGACAAAGGCCAAGAGAGAGGGAGAAAAAGAGATGGAGAGACAGAGAGAGAGGGAGGCGAAGGGGGGTGGCCACCCCGTCGGACACTTGCGGTCCTGCGGATCGTTCCAGGACTGGCGGCCAAGCAGCAGAGCGCGAGGGCTACTCCCACCCTCCCTCCCGTCGCCCGCCCCGCCTCTGTAAACACGGCGGCGCCCCGCTACGGCCCTCGCAGAGGAGCGGGAGCCAAGTGAGCAAGATCAGCCTGTGTCCAGGCATACGGCTAGCCAATCAGAGAGCCCCGCTGTGACGTTAGCCAATCAAAACAGCACTTGCTGCTGTGCACAACAGCCACTGAAAGATGCAGGTATTAGTCGCAGTTTCAATCCCTTAGCATGCCTCGGAAAAAGGTGCTCAAACAAGTTCATCATTGAAAAAAGTATTACGTTGCTGCAATCCGGATTTGCAAAGCAGCAGTACAGTATTATCGAAACTCGAACTATTAGGTACCAGTAATGGAAGCCACAGCTTGCTTAACACGTGGAAGGCCACAGTGTGGGCGCTCAGCAGGACTTTTCCTTTCATGAACCTGAACTTTGCCATCCCCGTGCCAAGTGCATGCTTGGAGAGCTTCCACCTCTAACAGCATCACCGCTAGCTGACCTCTGTCTGACCTTACTGTCCACACTGCAGCGGCGGTCACATCGGGTGTCTAGTGACCTCGTAGTGGGCTCTCCCACTATAGCCCTGTAGGACCAGAGAGTGAAGCCTGCATGCTGTGCGACTGGGTTGTGTTTCCATGCAACACCTTCAGCAGGAGAGTTTTGAACATTCCGGCAGAAGATTCTATTCCGCAACAATGGAAAGTTCCATGTTGAACTTAATGAACCCAGATATTCTTCAGAACGTTCAATTTCCAACATTCCCGTCACAGCTTAAGGATTAAGAGCGGGCGCGCCTGACTATGAGGACGCGCGACACGACTCATACGGGGGAGAAAAAAATCTCAGCTGCTATGTTTAAGTTTGTGTGAGCGGAACTGATTGAAAAGGTCATCTCTTCCAGACAGAGAGAAAGAGAGAGAGAGAGAGAGTGAGGGAGAGAGAGAGAGGGGAAGAGTGAAGGCTTGCTTCCACTTACAGTATGTGTGTGTCTGTGTTACAAGAGTGCTGTACCTGGCAGGACTCTCAGGCCCTGGATGATCTCTCTCCTGCGTGGCTGCATGGAGATCCTGTCAGCACACATCATCAGAGCAAACATGATGAGGGCCACAAACTGACTGGTGTACGCCTGCAAGAGAACACAAAACACACACAGAGAGAGAAAGAGTTTAACCAGTCGCCAGATACCCCACCACAAATGACCATGAGCTCACAGGTGCTCCCCAGGTTCCTGCTCTAGTGTTGCCAAGAGAGAGAGAGAGAGAGAGAGAGAGAGAGAGAGAGAGAGAGAGAGAGAGAGAGAGAGAGAGAGAGAGAGAGAGAGAGAGATGCGTAATGGCCGTCCACACCCACTCTGGCTCCCCACCCGGAGAGAAAAAGAAAAAGCGCCTGGCCGCTTGGGTTTTAGCACCGCGCCGGTCCGCGCTGTGCAGCGCTCACGGCTCGCTCCGCACACAGCCAAAGATGACGGCACTGCACTCCGCCTCAGCGCTGGCCTCTCCCTCGGTCAGATCCCCACGGCCGCTCAGTAAACTGCGCCGCACCGCTCAGTAAACTCTAGAAAGCCGCCGCAGTGCCGCCACACTCGTCCAACTCACCCTGCCCTCCACACACACACAGACACACACACCCTACACAGACATACATACACACCCTACACAGAGACACACACACACACACACACACACACACACACACACACACACACACACACACACAACCCCTCGTCCATCAACCGCTATAGGTTGTCTATAGTGGTGTCCATTTCAGTAAAATAAAAAGACTTTAATGCTTGTCCAAATCTACACAACCCACCCCATCCCACCCCGACCGCACCTCATATCAGCCGCCACCCAAAAAAAACACCCCCATGAGAGATGTGGTGTGTGTGAGTGTGTGTGTGTGTGTGTGTGTGTGTAGAGGGGGTTTTGGGAGCGGTGTGTCAGGGCAGCATGAGGCCTGGCCCAACAGCTGCACAGCGAGAGCTGGGGTCTCCACCAGACCATTTCATTCTGCACAGCAGGGCACTGGCCAGCTGAAATATACTGCGTTTAATAACGCTGCTCAAATAGGCTTGCCAAGTCCTAGAGACAGGTCCCAGACAGAGATTACAACACGCGTGCTTGTGACAACAGGATATCAGTCTGAACGAGGGCAGGGTGAGATTTGGGTGTCGAGTTGAGTTTGGAATGTTCTAGAATGTTCTTTTCCAGTGAGGTGAAGCACACACTAACCCAGAGCAGTTGTTACAGCGGCGCTCGGGGAGCAGAGAGGGGTTAGCTGCCTTGCTCAAGGGCACTTTAGCCGTTCCCACTGGTCGGGGATCGAACCGGCAACCCTTCGGTTCCAAGCCCAATGCCCTAACCAGTAGGCCACGAGTGCCCCACTGTTGTCTCCACTGTCTCACCACTGTCTCACCACTGTGTGCTCTTGTTGCGCTGTGCAGAACACACACGCCTAACCCTGCGAGACTAGCGAGAGCAAGCCAGGTCTGCCGGGCCTCACGCACACGTAGCAACGCGTACCGTCCCGTGACAGGCATGACAGCAGCCATTTCACTCAACTCATCTCCATTTAACTGGGCTCAAACGGGCAGCCTCTAGGGAGATTGCGAGTCCCCCACCACTGTCTGCCTCATTGTAAAGCATGACCACGGCATTGCATTACCCACACTCCCCTCCAGAGCCTGTGGTTTGCGTGCTGAAGACGCTCTTCAAAGCCCTGTAGGCCCATTGGGTTTTGGGGAAGCCCATTGATCAGTGCTTGTAAATGGCTGGGGGAGGCGGCGTGCTGTAACATGTGGACAGGGGCTGTGGGGTGCCAACTGTGTGGGGCATTCATCATGTCAACACAAACGCACGCTGGCACATCCATCTTCATCACCACACACACTTATCCCATTTAAATCAGGTCACACACACACACACAAACACACGCTTATGCATGGACACAAATACACACACATGCATACACATGCTCATGCATACACACACACACTATACCCCACAACAATGAGGCCACTGAGTTTCCAGAAGTCCCCACTGTTTCACATCAGACAGAGAGTGATGGCTGGACGCTGACGGACAGTGAAGGATGGACCCAGATGTGACGTCTACTCTCCGTCAGCTCCTCCGCCTCAGAGCTGAGCAGAGCGGAGCGGACTAGAACAGAGCAGCCTCCCCTCAGAGCCGCAGAGCCGGGTGACGCACTCACTGAACCAGATCTGAGTTTTCGCTCCCCACATAAACAAACAGCCAAACTGGGTTCAAGCTTATTCCCCAGCGGCATGGTAATAAACTCACACACGCACGCACACATACAATCATTAGCACATGCCAAACATACACACACACACAAAACATGATGATGCTGCACAGTGCATGCAAAACACACACGCGTGCACGCGCACACACACACACACACACACACGCACGCACACACGCACGCACGCACACACACACGCACACACACAACAGCATGATGATGCTGCACAGTGCATGTAAAACACATGCACGCACACAAACACACAATCAGTGAGTGAGAGATCAAATGACATTGACTTCTCTCCACTCCTCTGGTTAGCCATCTGCACGCAGCACCAAAAACACAACTTTATCTGAGGCTGATTTCTCTCTCGCCCGGACATGAACATGCCTCACTACTCGCTGCAGGCAGAGAGAGAGAAAAAGACCACGGAAGAGTGAACGACAGGGTCTCAAACCTCAGTAGAGCATGTGGAGGACAGAGGGGAGAGAGGGAGAGAGAGAGACGGGGAGAGAGAGAGAGAGAGAGAAAGAAGGGGGGAGAGAGAGACAGAGAGAGAGATGGGGAGAGAGAGAGAGAGAGAGAGAGAGAGAGAGAGAGAGATGGAGAGAGAGATGGGGAGAGAGAGAAAGAGATGGAGAGAGAGAGAAAGAGATGGAGAGAGATGGGGAGAGAGAGAGATGATAGAGAGAGATGATATGGAGAGAGGGAGAGGAAAACAGTGAAAGTTGTATGAAGATGGGGGGAGGATACCCCACCCTACAGGGGTCATTAAGGCACCTTCCTTCAGCAATACACGGATTGATGAATGGGATGGAAAACAGCAGGGAGAGAGTGGAATGCGTCCATGTGACTGTGAGCTCATCTGACTCGTGCTCTCTCTCTCTCTATGTGCTCCCTGGCCAAAGATAGATGTTGTAGGGTGGCGCACGGAGGAGGAGGAGGAGGAGGAGGAGGAGGGGAGACGCCTGGTGGCACGGCCCCGGCTCATTTCCTGCCTGCAGCCTGTAGGCCCCTGGGTGTTCCAGCGATGACGACGGCAGGGCGGCCAGAGGGGCTGTTGTGCTGTGCTTTCAGCGGGTCCCCCTGACAACACTGAGAGATGTGCTGAGCTGAGCACCGGCGTGGACGCCAGCAGGCACACACCCACGCTCCCGTGCTCTCCATCACACACACACACACACACACACACACACACACACACACACACAGAGAATCTGTTTCACACACAGACGCATGAACTCATATACTCTCTATACAAACATTTCCACTCAAAACACACAGTCACACATGCACACTCATACACTTAAATATACAGTATATGTTAGAGCAAGTGTAGTTAAAAACAATTGTGCACGACACACACAGAGAGAGAGAGAGAGAGAGAGAGAGAGAGAGAGAGAGAGAGGAGAGAGAGAGAGAGAGAGAGAGAGAGAGAGAGACAGAAAAAGAGAGAAAGAGAAAGAGAGAGAGAGAGACAGAATGACAGAGGTGCAGAGCAGAATGTGTTTGTGTGCCAGAGAGGCAGTAAAACATGGCGCCTGTACGACTGCTGGGCAGGCCGGAGAGCTCTCTCTCAACCCCCCCCCCCTCTCCCTCGCTCCCCCCCTCGCTTTCCCTCTCCCTCTCTCTTACTCTCTGTCACTTTCCCTCCCCCTCTCTCGGTCACCTTTCCTTCCCCCACCCCACTCTCAAACTGCCCCACACCCAGTGGTCACCCTGCCAAACTCTGAGCTCCAGCCAGAGGGAGCAAGGCCCTTGGACTCCCCTAATCCTCTGCTGCTGCGCCCCAACCCAACACTCCACCCCCCCCCCCCCCCCCCCCACACACACACACCACCACCACCACCTCCCCCCCCACACACACACACCAACACCACCCCCCACTCACCCCCTTTACCACACTGTGGTTTAGGCGGCACATAAGACACTCATGTCCACAGACTCATCCTCCAGCAAACTCAAGCACATGGCATGAAAGACATTGCTCTTGTATGTTGTTTTGCTTTGGATAAAAGCTTCTTTTAAGCAAACATAAATAACATACACATGTTGTTGCCCAACTGTTGTGGTATTATATTTTTGTGAATTATACTTAATTTACTACTTAATCTGGCCAGCTCTTGGCAGTAGTCTTTTAAAAACTCCCCATAGTGGGTGCTGAGCATAGAGCACATTAAAGGCCTAAACTTTCATTTCCTTTGAGTGCTACGGTGACGTCCTTTCCTGCACTGTAGATCTATATGTGTAAGAGCATCTGCAGAATAACTTTGTGCAAAAGCGGAGATCTTTAGCTGCCCCTTACACACCCCCCCCCCCCCCCCCCTCCTTCTTCTCAAGCCCTGGCAACCTCTCCAAAGCAAATCTGGCCACTCCCAAATAATCAAAATCACAGGGAGGGAGGTGGAGGTGATGGATAAGATGGATTCATACATCTTCTTAACAAGGGGGTGGGGTGGAGGGAAGATGAGAAAATGCTCCGATGGCTCCACACGGAATCACAGTTCCAGCTGTACGACTGTCCTCCTGCTACAGCGAGTGTCAACCTTAGTGGGGGTGGATGGGCAGGACAATTAACCGACTGATTTACTAACAACTCTCCGGCTGCAGGCAATTTACCCCCCCCCCCGGAGATGGATGAATGCAAGAAGCGTATGGGTGTTGTGTGTGCTGTGTGAGGAGCAGTGACTGAGTCCAGACCCAGACGCAGTGTGATGTAAGGCTTCTAGAATCTCCCATTGTCAGCAGGGTTCTATCATTAAACCAGCAAACTTTACATGAGCAGCTCTGGTACCAGAGAACAATGATGCATTGTAGTGCACCTCCCCCCACCCGCCTCCAAAAAACAAAGGCAAACTGAAAGCTAAATAAACACACACAATGAATTCAATTATTATAGCTTGAGTTATGTGATTTTATAGAGGTGCTATACATGGTGTAATATATCCCCTGATGAGAATTAGACCCAGATGCATTGCTATTATATAAAAGCTTTGGAAATGTTCAATCTCTTCCAAATAATATCACCAAATGACCCCCTCCCAAAAAAAAAAAAATCCCTGCCTTCCTTCCCTGCACCTCAAAACCTCAACCCCCGGGGCCAACCGGCATGTCTTACCGACATTGAGGATGCTCTGGAAATTGCTTCAGCATTTCGTCACACTGATGATAATTAGGGTAAGAGTCTGAACTCCACCAACCCCGGACAAACCCCCTCCCCCTATGCACTAACCACTTCAGACATTGATACAGGCCTGTTATGGAGCACTGGACAACAGCCTGTGGGAGAACCCTTAATGACCACAAGTTTTCCTGATGAATTGCTTCTCCTCACGTACAAACATCCGTGCTTAAGACACAACTCCTCCGGTCTTACAAAACATCAGTTCCTTGGAATTAACCACCCATTAATTAGATGTATTAGATGGAATGATGACGGGGGAAACTTCAGCCTGGAGAAGTTCCAGGGAATGACAGGCTATCAGAAAATACCCACTTCACTGGTAAATGGGTGCCAAATTCAAACTAGAAATGCAATTCCAAGGAATTACCAGTGCATGAAAATGCTAAAGTTGTGATGTAAAATATCATGTATAGTTAAAACAGATAATACAGAGATGGTTACTACGGTGATGCTAGGATAGACATGGTGGTTGCATAGCTTAATAAAAGTTGATAGTTTAAAAGTAGACTGTTTAAAAGCTGAATGTAGATAGTTTAAAAGTTGTTGATAGACAGTAGATAGTTTAAAAGTTGTTGATAGTCAGCTAGTTTAATAGTTTAAAAGTAGACCGTTTAAAAGTTGAAGGTAAATAGTTTAAAAGTTGTTGACAGACTGGAAGTTTAATGAATGTTGATATTCAAATAGTTTAATAGCTGTGTATAGGTAGATATTTGACGATAACTGAAAGTTGGAATGGCTCTAATGTTTGCTAGCAGTTATGCTAAGATGTTTAACTATGCTAACCATGCTACTTAGCTAATGTTTTATAGCAGTGCTAGCAATGCTAACCATACTACTTAACTAACTTAGCTAACATTTTCTAGCAGTTTTGCTAAACATGCTAACTATGCTAACAATGTTAACTATGCTAACCATGCTACTTTGCTAACTTAACTAACGTTTTCTAGCAGTTTTGCTAAACATGCTAACTATGCTAGCAATGTCAACTATGTTAACCATGCTACTTTGCTAACTTAACTAACGTCTTCTAGCAGTTTTGTTAAACATGCTAACTATGCTAGCAATGCTAACATGCTAACTATGTTAACCATGTGACTTAGCTAACCTAGCTTATCATTTTTAATAGATATGCTAACAATACTAACACGCTAACTATGCTAACCATGTGACTTAGCTAACCTAGCTAATCATTTTTAGTTGTTATGTTAACTATGCTAACTAGCATGCTAACATGCTAACTATGCTAACCATGTGACTTAGCTAACCCAAAGTCCTTTTAGGCAAGTCCCTCCACTCGGCGGCCATATACCAACGATTTATGGGCACTCATCGGGCACAGTCTTTGGGTCGAACTGCGCGTGCGCAAGGCTTCACGACACCAATCTTGCTCCAGCGACGAGATCACAACACATGATTGTCTTCACAAAACACCATAAGATTGGCTCAATGTATTCACATCACACCACATGATTGGCTCAATGTATTCACGTAGACGTTTTGCCGAGGAAGGGGTGGGATATGTGTAGACAACGGCCATATTGGCGTGACAAACTAGCCCATGCATTTCTATGGAGTATTTTTTGAGTGCTGTGTCTCCACATTAGAAAGTCTCTGGCTAACCTAGCTAATCATTTTTAGCAGTTTTGCTAAAAATGCTAACAATGCTAACATGCTAACTAACTACAGTAGGTAGGAGTCATAGTTGATGACAAGTGTTGACATAGTTGATGACAAGTTAAAAGTTGTTGATAGACAGCTAGTTTAATAGATAGATAGTTTAAAGATAGTTTTAAAGTAGACCGTTTAAATGTTGAATGTAAAAAGTTCAGTAGTTTAATGGGTTACATTGTTTAACAGTGGATTATTGTAGTGAGGACTTTTATTTTGAAACAGTTTTGGGCAGAGGAAACAGTTGAATAGGATGTGTAGTCTTAATTGACCCAGATTGTATGCTTAAAGCCTGGAGGCTGCAGGTGGCCTGAACACCTGCCATAGGATTCTAATTGCTTAATGGCTGTATTATGATGTCATAATCGGCAATGTTAAGTCTATGGGGATTTTTAAAAAGTTTTAAAAAGTTTAAAAAGTATAAAAGTTTCAAAGTTGAAAAGACATAGCAGCTTGGTCCGTTTGAATACCTACGTTACAAAGTTTGAATGAAGTTTCTAAGTTAAACTGTTCAAGAGAAATTGCGTACGGAAAAAGTGGTAAGCGGAATAATAATAATAAGAAGTTGTTGTTGTTGCCTAGGAAGAATAGTACAGTGCATTTTCATGCACTGTAATTAGATTAGATTAGGAATGTGCTTGAGGATCACTGAAGAGTCAACAAGTCAAACATCAAGTGCGCTCAACACAAAACAAAACCACAAATTTCTCTGTAGACGTGGGTCAGGGTAACATTATAACATTGCACCATTTTCTGTGGAAAGGTCGCTCCTTACTGAAGATGCTTGGCGGAGGGCCGAGACCCGAGACCCGCACTGGAAAGAGTAGAACTGCACTGAGCTAGAACACACAGTCAGTCTCACAGCCTCTAGTGAGGCATCTAGCAGTGTTTCTTCGCACCACATTCCATGAGATTACCTGCATCCAACACAGGTGGATTTCAAGTGCGTGGTTTAGTGGGAGACCTGGGTGAGGTAACCCAGAGGGAATGGGAAAACCTCTTATTATCAGAGATCAACGGTTTCATTCTCCGAACAAAACAGAGCCAAAGAGATCTTTTAGAGGAGGTTTACCACTTTCTTTGAGTTGACTTAAAAGGAACAAAGTATTACACCAAGTTGCCACATCGCACCACACTGTTGTGTTTCTATGGTGTTCTCCCGCTGTCTCACCTTGGTGCTGGCCACTCCGATCTCCGGTCCAGCGTTGATATGGACGCCGCAGTCCGTCTCCCTGGAGATGGAACTGCCCACTGTGTTGGTGATGCCCACGGTCAAGGCGCCGCGCTCCTTACAGTACCTGAGGGCCATCAGGCTGTCTGCGGTCTCACCTGGTAGGAAAGTATGGCAAGGAGTCAGGCATGATTCACTATGGAGTGATACTAATGTGAGTACCAGTACTACTAATGCTATGGCATAGTAACTGCTGAGGAATAAATATTATTGGGCATTACTATGTAGCAATACATGCTGTGGAAAAACATACGGAGTAAAACGTTTATCATTGGAGCCTAACTGGTCTGTCTTCTGTTACCTGATTGGCTGATGAAGAAGCACACATCGTCTCTGAAAACAGGCGTGTTCCTGTCCAAAAAGTCACTAGCCAACTCCACCATGACAGGAAGTTCAGTCAGCTCCTCCAGCACCTGTCGAGTCTATGTGCAAAGACAGAAACATCCCATAATGCATCACTGCTGCGGAGCATAGCAAGGCAAACCTTTCACTGGCAGGGATCTCATATTACATACACAATATGAAACCATAAAGAGAGGCATGGTAAAGACTCAGCATTTCCCTATGCATCTGTGCATTCTATGCATACTGTCTGACTGTTAAACATGTTGGTGGCATTGTTTACATGTGACACTGTTGCAATTTTGACAAAAAAACAAAATGTTTGACAACAAATACTGAAGTGTTAACATGACTAAAGAGAAGTCAGTTTAAGTGCGTCAGTCTGTGGGATCGCATCATAAAACACATAGATATGCAAAACTTAAGATTATTGAATCCCTCATCAATTGGAGACATCAACTACAGCTCAATCATCAACCACATCTCAAACATCAAACTAACACAACTGACGGCAATGGATGACACATTCGACACTGGGTATGACGAGGGTGGTAAAAGCTTTCCAGATGACGTATGAATCTGTCAAGAGCCTGTCATCGTGCTCCATGGATAGAGGTCCAACTTCCATACGCCAAAAGCGGTTTTTGGGTCAGTCAGCTATTTGAGTTGGAAGGGGGTGGTGAGACTGAGGAGAGACAGAGAAGGGGGGGTACTTACAGCCACTCCAGCATGGTAGCTCGTCCCGCAGGCAATGAGGATGAGGCGTCTGCATCTCTGGACCTCTTTGATGTGGTCCTTCAGTCCACCCAGTGTTACTGATCAGGGGTGTGTATGGACACAGGCACATACGCGCGCACACACGCACGCACACACACAGACAAACACACAGACCCATACGCACACAGACACACACGCACACAGACCCACACGCACACAGACACACACGCACACAGACACACACGCACACAGACACACGCACACAGAGAGAGGGAGAGAAAAAAGAGATGTTTTTCCATGAGTTTAATGTTTAATGAGGCCAATCTTTAAGTCATCTGCTGAGAGCATATGAGATTGATGAGCACTCAAAGTGAAAGAGCTGTGTAGTCCAAGTTTATATACTCAAACATGTTATAAACCCATTCCATATGCTGCCCTTGCCAAGAGCACCTCATGGATTCTAGTTACGGCAGGCGAGTTTAAAACAATTACTGTGCTCAACTTCCCGGAGTCCAGCTTTCGCATGGACAAATTGCTCAATTGTATACACAGTTTATGCAGTGCCCGTACAGCCATGTTTATGCAGTGCCTGTACAGCCATAAAATCCAAGCTTACAGCTGACCTTGGGGACTAGTGTCTGGGTTAAGGCCAGTTGAGTATAATGTTGAATGGTAAGCTTGGACGGCTTGTGACAGGGGCATCAGCTGGAACATGTGCCTTTGCCTGGTTAGAACTCTGCAGTTTGGCAAATCCTTGCTTTCCTTCGTTTGTTCCTCTCACTAAAGTCTATCCAAAATTGACTTCATTCATTTTATGTGTAATATTTGCTGGCACAACAAGCTGTAAACTCTGGATGAGATTGAAATGAGTGTGTTGTGAAGGTCCACTACACCAGCGGTCCCCCAACCACCGGGCCGCAGGACATTCCTAACCGGGCCGTAGCCTACGACATGAGTTTAAAAAAATGCATGCAAACTAAACTAAATTCGCAATAATGTCACGTTTTTACATGGCTTAGGCCTATATGCAGTTGTTTGATTGCACGCATGTTTGCATTTTGCAAGGTCTATTTTCTTACGTCTGTCTGTCCCGCCTTCCCAACAACACTTTTACATATTGCCTTCAGTGCTGCGCAGCCTCAGGTCAGCTCACTTCACTTGATCAGTTCTTGGCGAACAGTAGTGTCACACGAAGTTAGCTAAACTGCTAGAATGAGCAACAAAAAACAAGCATCTTTAGCAGGTCACTGGCCAGAGTGTTTGAGTTGCGAGAGCCGCTGCAGAGATTTCTTACAGAAAAAAAGTCACCGTTAGCTGCACATTTTATGATGAGGACTGGGTGTCAAAACTCGCTTACCTGTGTGACATATTCGGGTTGCTTAATGACCTCAACCTGTCACTCCAGGGGAGAATGACGACTGTCTTTAAACTGGCAGATAAAGTCACTGCATTTAAAGCCAAGCTTGATTTGTGGGGACGGGGTGTATTTGATATGTTCCAAACAGTAGTGGGGGTTTTGGGAGAGACTGAGGCAGGGCCCTTTCTCTCGCAGCTGGTGCACGATCACCTTGTTGCGCTTTCAAATGAGTTTGAGCGTTACTTCACATCCTCCAAACAAAGATCCACGGCAAACCAATGAGTGGGGTCCGCAACCCATTTGTCAATATCCCGAATAGTCCTAACTTGTCAGCGCAGGAGGAAGAGCAGTTGATCGAAATTGCAAATGACGGTGGTCTTAAGAGTGTGTATAAGGAAACCTCTCTGGCGGGTTTTTGGATCAAAAACAAAGCAGAATATCCCGAGATAGCCGTAAAAGCGCTGAAAACGTTTCCCACCACGTATCTATGCGAGGCCGGGTTTTCGGCAATGACTGCAACTAAGACCAAATTGCGCAATCGACTGGACATTTCAAACACACTGAGGGTGTCACTGTCTTCCATCACCCCCAGATGGAAGCTTCTTGTTGCAGGGAAACAAGCAGGGCTCCCACTGATTATATTCGTAATGCACGTTTAGTTCCCATGTTTTGTTCCCATATTTTGTTAAGCATGTTCACACTTATAAATGTAGCTTCAAGTTGTTCAATATTCATAGTTCATATTGTTCAATTTTCACTTCTTCAAGTTCACGTTTTTCACAAGAGATTGTTACCTTCACTGTTCATACATAACTGGAGCTAGTTCTTTTCAAGTAATGCATGCACAACACATATGGAACATGGAACCCTCGAACCCCCGCCCCGCCGCCCAGCCCCAATCCCCCCCCCCCCCCCGCCGCCACTGCCGCCGCCGGTCCGTGAGAAAAAAATAGGAATCAAACCGGTCCATGGTACATAAAAGGTTGGGGACCCCTGCACTACACACAGCTCTAAGTGATGTTATCCACACAACTTTCATTCATCCATCTTACCCGTATTGTCATCAAAGTTCACTCTTCCTCTCATGGTGTTAACCACTGACTCGGGCTGCTCAAAGATCTCCTTCTGCATGAAGGAGCTGTAGTTACCTGTGGAGTGGGTAAACAATGGGTTGGACAATTGAACACAAAGGATCATGACCAGTGATGTCAAACTAATGTTATACATAAAACATAGATAATTAACCATCACATTTCACATTCGTGCCATTGATTCACTAGTCTGTGAAGGATCTCATTTCAGTCTGAATGTCCCACTCTGAATCTGAACCAATTAAAAGCCAAAAACAAGTGTTCTGTTTCTTCAACTACTTCAGCCAATGGGAACCCAATCATTGGTGCTCTTCCAAATGTGCACCAGCAATAAACAAATGCAATGCACTGCTTCTTCCAAACTACGGCATTTATTTGCTTTGCTTTCAAGGTTGCACTTGATGACCCTGTATAAGAGATTTGTTTGCATAAAAACTTGATACAATCCATTTCTGAGATTTGTGCAGGAGACATGTTAGATGCCAACCCGAGGAATGGCCGAGCCAAAAGGCATCTTAAAACGCTGCACACTTAACAAAAACAAAATCAGGGAGCAGAGTAGGGAGTGGGACACATTTCAAAAACACAAGCCTCTTCATGGCAGGCCACCGCTGGTAGCTTGAAGGCTTGCGTCACGCTTACATGCTAAACGGCAGCGGAGGAGCGTGATGAGGACTCTCGTTTGTTTGTCAGTTCGCTGAGAGAGAGAGAGAGAGAGCACACACATGCGAGAGAGAAAGCAAGTCGTGGGATAGAACTGTTGCACAGTGTTAAGTAACAGCAATTTAGGTCAGGAAAATTGGGTTATTTCTCAATTGGTCTCATAATAGCAGTTGGAAGAAGGGGGGGGGGGGGGGGGGGGGCGCAAAAGCAAAGCAAGGCAAAGGAAGCTCAATCTGTTGTAGTGTACTGCCCTCTTGTGGTGGTTCATGCATAACGTCCCTTTGAGGTTTGAGCTGTTATAAACTCGATTATTATGATTTCGACATCCCTGCCAAAGCAGGAAATTTGAGAGAACTCCAAATCCTATTAAATGCCAACTATTCACGCTCGGTTTTAAAAAGAAAGACAGACAGTGTGTGCCTATGGGAGAGTCGAAGACAAACAGCAAGGAGTCAAACCGTGTCGGTCAGGCACACACTTCTTTCTGCTGACAGAGTGAGAGAGTAGCCGGTCATGTGGTTCACCAGGAGGCCAGGGAGTCTGAGAGGATGGCTTTGATGCTCATGGGTATCCTGGGGGCACAACAGGAACCAGGACTCTGCCCCCCCCCCCCCCCCCCCCCCCCCCCCCCACCCCATCTTAACCCGATCTCCTCACCACCCACCCTATCCCTAAACACCTCCCCAACCGCGTTCCATCAAAGCCTACCACCCCAATACAATTAAAGTGGTTGTGGCAGCCATGTGTCAACGGTGCTTGACAAGACTACCGGTAACTCTAGGCTTAATGACAGGGTAGGGTAATTACCGGGTAGACGGCTAAGGGGTCTCTGAAAACATAGCAATAGAGCCTTAAGACCCTTTGGTGATGGTGATTGTGTGTGTGTCTGTGAGAGAGAGATAAGAGAGAAAGATAATGAGAGAGAGAGAGAGGGTAAGAGTGTGTGTGTGTGTGTGTGTGTGTGTGTCTGTAAGTGAGAGATAAGAGAGAAAGATAGAGATAGAGAGAAAGAGAGAGAGAGAGAGAGAGAGAGAGAGAGAGAGAGAGAGAGAGAGAGAGAGAGAGAGAGAGAGAGAGAGAGTAAGAGTGTGTGTGTGTGTGTGTGTGTGTGTGTGTGCCTGTGTGTATAATGCTGTAACAATAACTAAAATCAAACCAAATTAGACATCAACCAAATTCTTTCCATATTCCAACCTCCTAAGATTTCATTCTTCTGTTCCACATTGTTAAACTTACTGATGGAGATATAAACTCCACAATGACTTATGGCATGACATGAGATTACCAATTGCAACATCTGTAACCTTGAGAGTGTTGTTGCCACTTTTTTGTGCTACAGTCCTTGCTTTTAAGAGGTACAAATAAATCACACCTCTCATAGAACCTGTGTGCTAGTCACCGCAAATTCAAGGTCTGAGAGATAAAGTTGAAATACTATGGGAAAGGGCAGTGAAAGGATGATATGCTCACACGACCCTGACCTAAAAAATTGAAAAAAAGTTGCTGTTGCTGTTTGGTCTTCTACGAGATGATTTCTCAGAACTTTTAAAGAGCCTATAGATGGGAATGAAGCATCTGGCCTTGGCATTATCAGCCCAGTGTACGCCCTGTTCCTGGGGGCAGCACAGCACCCTGTGTGTCTACCCGGAAGAGCAGAGCCCGGATCTTAAGACTGATGGAACAGCCTTGTACATTACATTACATTACATTACATTACATTACATTACATTGCAGTATATTATTGATTTTTTAGCAGATGCTCTTATCTAGAGCGACTTACAGTGCAGTAACTAGAGGGAGAGTACCCTGGGAGCAGCTTGGGTTTAAGTGTCTTGCTCAGGGGCACAATGGTGATGGTGGTAGCTCCTAGGATTGAGGACCCTCTGGTTCTATTTCGTTTCTCCTGACCGCCAGAGGCGGTGCTTTCAGCACATGGATATTCATCACACGAACGTGCAGGTCGAGTATTAGTAACAACAAAGTCACCTGTGACCTGGGTGACGTTATCGATGTGCACCAGCACAAAAGAGAGGTTGACCCAGGAAGTGACCTCTTGAATCTTCTCGCGATTGAAGCAGGATTGCAGTTGGACTAACACGCTGAAGTTTCACTACCCACAGAGGTTGGAGCTGTGACCAACTGGTTCACCCTCCTAGAGACTACATTAGTCTACGTTATAATTCTTCAAACCGGTAAAGTCATTCATTGATACTTTGCTTCGCGTCTGAGTGGCCTCGCTCGGGGAGCGTTGAGTTCTACGAGGCGGTGGTTCTCGCCGCGGACTCGCGGGCGGATGTTTTCAATGGCTAGCTCTCCGGTTCATCTAAGGTAAGTTATACGTTTATTACGACTTGTTGGTGATTTACCCGTGTCAACGGGTGTCGCCGGACGGTGTTTCTCGCCGTAGACATTGTTTTTTTTTTTTCTCAGTTGCCTGTTACAGGCGAGTCATGGCAAAGTGCGCCATTGAAATTAAGTTGTGTGTATGTATGTTTCATATTGGCAGCGTGATATTCGCTCCGGAGAGGAGACAAAGCCAACATAATTTATAGATTGTTTAAGTTAAACACCTTTGCAGAAATTGTTATTGTTTACAGCTGTATTAAGCTAGCTCTAGCTTCCAAGACGAAGCCTAGGCAGCAGTACGGCAGTCTAGTCTGGCAGAGCCAGGGTGCACTCGCCGGTGGCTACAGCATTATCTATTGATCAGCCTGGTGTTCTCCCGCCTAGCACTTTCAGTCAGCGGGGATTGCCTGCAGTGGCATCCTGGAGGCAGTGGGGTCACTCTATGGCTGAATCCCTCCTTCCTTCCGAAGACCCTCCCTTCCACATTTGTCAACCAGCCTCTTAGCCTGGCAGCTTTCGAGACAGCTCAGGATGGAGGGTCAGACTTGAGTGCAGAGCTTTTATGTCCAGTGCGCGCCCTCAGGAGGTACGTCACAAGTACAGAGGGATTCCGCCAGTGTGATGCCCTGTTTGTCTGCCATACAGGGCCAAAGAGGGGTCAGGCACTCTCCAAGCAGAGATTGTCTACGTTATAGACAGTACATACAGTAGACACCACATACATCTGCTCTCAGGGCCAAGAGACGATGAACATGCAAGAGATTAGGTTCAGAGTAGCCTAAAAAAACTTTCTGTCAAACACCAATTCTGTCATTTCAGTAATGACCCAGTCAGACCCTTAGTTTCAGTTTCAGTTTTTTCTGTTACCCCAGTTGAAAAAATTCAAATAAAAAGTAAAATAAGGCTCATAAGATGTAGACTGTATCCTTCATGCGTATTTTGAGAGTGTCTAAGAAAACCCAAACAGCCTGGTCTCACTGAAATATCTAACCAAACATTTGGGACTTAGAACAATAACTCAAACCTACTTCATGGCTGAAAGCAGGAGGTCTGCTGAGATGGAGAGCTTTTGAACTAACCAGCAGTTTCACCTCAATGTTTTAGAGACGTAACTGTGTGTGTGTGTGTAAGTATGTGTGTGTTTGAGTATAGGTGAGTGAAAATGAGTGTGCCTGGGAGTGTTTGAGTCTTTGTGAGCTTGAGTGTGTATGTATGTATGTATGTGTGTATGTGTGTATGTGTGTATGTGTGTGTGTGTGTGTGTGATGTGTGTGTGTGTATATGTTTGTTATGTGTATGTGTGTGTGTGTGTGTGTGTGTGTGTGATATGTGTGTGTGTGTATATGTTTGTGTGTGTGTGTGTGTGTGTTATGTGTATGTGTTAAGTGTGTGTGTGTGTATGTGTTAAGTGTGTGTGTGTGTGTGTGTGTGTTATGTGTATGTGTTAAGTGTGTGTGTGTGTATGTGTTAAGTGTGTGTGTGTGTGTGTGTGTGTGTACAGATGAATGCCCACCCTTCATGATCTGCTGCAGCTCCATCTGCAGGGTCTGGATGGCGCGTGCTGGGTGGTCTCCAGCCGTGCGCTTGATCCTGTGGATGGACAGGCGTCCCTCCGACACGGCCGCAACGTCATCGTCCTCCAGGAAGATCACGCGGTTGGTGTGCTCAATCACCGCACTGCAACGACAGCAGAACGACAACAAAATGAACACTTGGGTCAGTTTCTCAGGAGACATTTCGAGTCTGGACTGGTCCGAGTCTGGACGACGTGCGCTTTATGACCTAACTGCCTGCTAACATCTGCAAAAAACATCTGGAACATGATTTACAAACTGGCAGACAAGTGTCCAGACGAGTGTAAACACTGCCCACCTGGCATCAGAGGCGAAGTAGTACTCCACGGCCTTCTCCTCCACGGGGAACAGGCAGGTGTCTTGGTCCAGCCTGGGCAGGCTGGTGCAGCCCTTCTTGTCCTTGCCAGCTGAAAAAAAAAACAAAAAAAAAACCCACCAGTTGTGTCAGTGGAGGTTCTGCTCACCGACGCATTACAAATGCTTTTGTGTGAGAAAGAAGCAGAGGGGCATGGGGAAGAAGAAACCACAAGCAGACAGACAGAGAAGAGAGAGAGAGAGAGAGAGAGGCAGGAAGAGAGAGAGGAGACAGGAAGAGAGAGAGAGATATGCAGGAAGAGAGAGAGAGAGACAGGAAGAGAGAGAGAGAGAGAGATATGACAGTGGACCTACTCGAGCGATACAGGATGGGAATGTGGTCAGTGGAGAGTTTGTGGTCACTCCGCACTCCGATCAGCAAGGGCCCTCCCCTCCTGGATGCGCACACACACACACACACACACACACACACACACACACACACACACACACCGAGAGAGAGAGTGAGGAGAACATCAACGAAATGGCAGTCGACAGGAAGACAGAATCAAAACCCCTTTGACAGGAGTTAACTTGCTGAACAGACAGGAAAAAGCTGTTACACATGCTTGCTAAGCCAGCATCACTGCAAACTTGCTGTTTTGGCCATAACAACTCCTCTCCCTATCTACTTCCACTCTTGATCTCGGTTTTCAAACGGCCACATCAACGTGCAACCGGAGTGAAGGTGGGCAGAGAGAGGCCATACCGGGTGCTTACTGCCTCTCCAGGGTAGTGCACGCTTTTGAAGACCAGGGCGAAAGCTCCTTCCTGACAAACAAACAAACAAACAAACAAACAGATCAGTACAAGTGAGAGTTCTCAGAGAATCTCTGACTGTTGTGACTGACGACCTCTCACATGGCGACCCCCCGGCAGACTCTCACCAGCTGCTGGGTGACCTGCTCCACCAGCGTGGTGAAGCTGATGTCATCGCTCTCACGGTTGTCGTACATGTACTTCACCAGCTTGGCGATGGTCTCGGTGTCCGTTTCCGACTCAAATTCATACCCTTTGCTCTCCTGAAAAAATAAAAACAAAAACACAGAGACATTGAACACACTTACTGACTTCAAAACTGTGTTCTTTTAATGTTGCATGGCATCCATTCCTACATCTGGGCATCTATAGCTACCAGTCCTTACCAAAAACTTTTTCAGGTCCTTGTAGTTGGTGATGATTCCGTTGTGAATGACAATGAATTCTGTTAGGTGAAGAGGATCATAGTCATAGGGAGTGACAACAAACAAACATCTACAAAATAGCAAACAGCAAAATTCCACACAAACCAATACCATTATTACCTTAATACCATTGTTACCTGTGTTTATATTGCCATCATGCCACATCAGTGTAAAATGTAGCTCAAATGAAATAATACTAATAATAGCATTCTCAAAACTATAAGCAGGGAGTCCCAAAAGTATATTTTGAACTCTGAACTTTGCATACACAGCTCAAGTTGTGAACAAGCAATATCCTACAAATAATTTAAAGTTCTCAAACTATGAGTTTTATGAAGTGGTGGCAGAAACATCTGAAATGACCACCATTCTAACTTTCACTCACCTGATGAGAACTTTGTGAACTCTGTATGAACATTTGAACGAGTGAATAAAAAAATATAAATAATTATACCAGAAAGTTCCAGAATTATGACTTGAATAGAAGTTAGTTAGTTATTAACAATTAATTGATAAATTTGATAAATTTTTAGAATATTTTGAGCACTGATGCAGTCAGCAGAGGCCTCTTACATTGTTTGCAGGTAGGCCTACTATACATTTCATTCTGTTTTCGATGGCAAACGCGAAACAGCGCCAAAACAACCACCAGTGGACAAAAAGAGTATTACATGTGTACTGTTAAGACCCGCCATAGAGAATGAATGGGGGAAATCGGAGGTTATAGTTTGACGATGTCGTACTCCCGTGCGGGCCGGATCCTATATACCACGGACATGTTTTGGGGGGCCACCTAAAATGAGGTGGCGGGCCGTATCCGGCCCGTGGGCCGTAGTTTGGGGACCACTGGTTTACCTTAACATAACGTTTCCAGAATCATTTTGATGGCACCTAACCTCAAAACATGACGAACGGCACTTCAGCTATTGTCTGAGCGGCCCTCTGTAGACAATTACCAACCTAGCAACTTTCTAGTTTCGGGTAGGAAACTGATGGAAACTGGAACTGAGTTCCATCTCCTCCACGGGCCGGGCCGGGCCGGGCCGGGCCGAGCGGAGTGGGTGATAGGCCGAGTCACGCTTGCAAGAGGGCACGTCCTTGCAAGAGTGCCGAATATGTCGGTGATAGTGACACAGACGTTACCGACCAAGAGGAGGAAGAATTATGGAGACCGACAGCAGTAGAAAGGTGGTTTTGTCAACAGAAAAACTATATTTATCTTACACAAGTCCTTTGACCCAGAAGAGTGACAGGCTCAAACAGCGCATATTTCATAAAATAAGCTATATATCCATTTCTAGAAAAAAACAGGGATTTTGATGAAAACTAGCCACTGTTTAGCTTGGGATTTCTCAGGAATAGAGGCATGTAGAAATAAACGGTTTGTACACACTGAGAGCTTAAATTCTCACCTTTCAAACGAGCCTTAGCATGTGTCCATAGCTATAACATAGAATATGCTGTGGCTCTACAATAATCGTCAACAATGATCAAGATTGCTGACACTCTGGGCCAAAGCTTCCGAAAACAGCGCAGCATTCAAAGAGGTAATACTTGCAAATACAGGGGGCACCTGCAGTTAACCCGGAAGCACATGCTTTTTGATGCTGCTGTTTTTAAATACAATAAAAAAAACCTTTCGGTATGCCACAAAGCAGGACATGCAAGTGTATGTCGAAAACTGGTTTCACCTGCTTTTGTAACAAGTTCTAATTCTTTTAACATTGTCCAAGTACTGTAGTGTGAAGCTTTTGTTTCAAGCAACCTTTTGTTCAGGAACAGTATGTAAGATTGTGGCCAAAACTGGTACTGCAATCACTTTCAAGTTACTGTAAAGCGGTGTATAGGGCAGACATAGGGCAGTGTAGCAAGTGTACCGAGCATCTTGAATTTCCCCTTGGGGATCAATAAAGTATCTATCTATCTATCTATAAAAGGAAAGCGATTTTGGAGAGTCTGTTAAGTACAACATGGACTAGCATCACCAAATGTTGACAAAAGACTTGATGATTCCTGTTCCAATATGTCAGCATTAGAGTATGTAAAACTGATGTCATGTCAGAATCTATGCCCGTTTCATGGTAAAAAAAATAAATAAAAAAGCATCAAGGGAAAAAAATCCTTTATAACCCTCTGACAGACTGAGAGACAGATGGACAGACTGACCGTTCTTCTTGTCTGATCTGTGTGGGTGGCTGTTGACAGGGTTGGGTTCTCCATGGGTGGCCCAGCGAGTGTGGGCAATGCCAAGGTGAACGTCAAACTCCACATCCAGGTCAATGTCCTGCTGTTCTGCAGATGACAAATAATGTGGTTCAGGTTAGTTTGTGTGTGAGAGAACACTAACAGAGGCCATTAGTGGAACAATGAGGACTCACACGAAAGAGGACGTCAAAGAGTTCCTTGTTTACTTAGGATAGACAGTAAAGTGAAGCAATACGTGTCACTGGGAGTGTGTCTATAGCGTCTATGCAAACCACCTTTAGCTCAGAGAAAAACTGACAACTTGCTTAAGAGGGGATCAAAATGGCTCCACGTTCATAAATCTTCAAACTTCAAACAATTTACTTCACATATTTGCTCTTACTGTGAATCTCTTCATCCAGTGCCTTGACTTTGCCCCTCTGTTTGATCAGCTGAATAGACCTGGCGTTCGTTTCCCAGTCCTTGCTGTTCCCTCCATCGATGCCCACGCCTGCAAAAGAGGAGAAGCAGCAGAGGAATCAGCCAAACGGCACCTCTACAGTGCCTCAGTCTAGCAGGGCTGGAGGAGTGATCCAGGGACACTTGGCCATCACGTTGTTTTGGCCAAAAGTGCTCAATCCAGTTCCAGTATTGCCCCTCTTCAAGAATGAACACCCTATCTCTGCTCCAACCAAACACACCTGTCTCAAAGCAGCGGTGTCCAGCTACATCAAAGTGCCACTGACGAGCTTTGACTTCAGGAATGCAGAGAGTTGGTAAGTGACATGCAGGAAGCAGGCTTGACAACCGTTAGATCAGTACAATCCATCAATCGAGCTCAGTCAGGTCATGTGCTTGGACCTGGTGACAATCATGTTCAGTCTATTGAACATGATTCAACTCATGTAAGAAGTCTTATAATTGTTAAGTTAAAGTCGCAATGCAGCTCAATTTCAGTACACCACACCAACAATGCACTAGACTATTACTACACTATAGCATTATACAATTGTATTTTCGTTATTTGTATGTGTTTTTTTTTGTCTGTATAAGCTACTTCTGCCTTAATTTCTAAATATTCTTTGAGATCAATGCGGTATCTGTCCATCTAACTACACTGTTCTCATTGGTAGCTGGGGTAGGACTTGATGGCTGCATCACCGCAGGCCAGAGCAAGGCCCAGTCTGGCGGGGTCATGAGGTCATGATGAAAGAGAGGCTCCACGCTCCGTTCACGCACCTGCGGAGTCGTAGCCGCGGTACTCCAGTCGCTGCAGCCCCTTCAGGAGGATCTCCAGGATCTCCCGCCGTGTGCGGGGCACGTGGTAGTTCAGGTAGGCAAAGATTCCTGAAACACACACACGACTAATGAGTAAATCACTAATATAATCATTAAAATCTTTAATATTTTGATATTTTACATAAAAACCAACATATGACTTCCCCTTATAAATTTTGCAGTAAAGCAAACATTACAAATTTGCTAAGATAATTAAGATAATAAGACGCATTACAAGTAGCCCTCTAAGTTTACTTGGCTGTTTGAGAGCAAGGCTAGGGCAAGGTAATAACCACTGAGGGAATGCAGTGCTGAATACCAGGTGTGCCTTACAGCTGTTATGCCTTTCATTAAAGTCTTTTAAATGACAGAAATGACATGACCAGTTTTTTTAAGATGGCTCAAAGAACAACCAGAAGAAAAGAAATCTTGATGTCAGTAAAAACGGGCCATTCTGCTTCCCATTCACCATTTTTTATGTCCCCATTTTGACTACTGAAACATCTACCATCATGATTCATTCATGCTCAAATTCAATTAGTCAAAGGGGTGTCTGACCACACAGGAGAGAATGAGTAATATGAACAATACACATTCAGTTTCCCATAGAGGAGTAAAGCAGAGGCCGGTATAGTAGAAAGAACATCACGTAAGAATGCTGTGTGACTCTGTAAAGGGTCAATCTGTTTTTCCCTGACCACCGACACGATAGCATATCAGGTTCCAGGCTCACAGCTTTCAAGGGAGACGCCTAAGCTCAGATTGTGACTCAGTCAGTCTGTCTGTGCCATACCCCACACCACACTTAGAGACACGTCTCACATCTCTGTAAGAGGGTAGTGGAACTGGCATATCAAAACACACAGGCACACTCTCTTTCTCTCTCTCACACACACACACAGACAACAAACCAAGAGTTGTTTATGCCTAGAGCTGTGAGACCTGAATAAGTTCTTTATGCTATGCAAAGAGAGAGAGAGAGTGTGTGTGTGTGTGTGTGTGTGATTTTGGGGGGGGGGGGGGGGTGCCCTACCATTCCTGACTGGGCAGTCTGACTAGACCTGTGAGACAAATATAGTTTTACATCTGAAAAGAGTTTGTCACAATCAGATCGGGTGTGACTTTCAAAACACAAATACGAGAGGAAGTGTGGAAACTCTTCTCCCATCACTGCAATTATTTGGAAATGCTGACAAGGCAGCATACGTGTGCATGCCTCTGACTGTGAAAATGCATGCATGCATGCATGTAGGCCTATGTGAGTGGTGGGGTCTATTTTCAGTTTCATAACTAGCCTACAATATCAGTAAAAGAAAATTTCCAGTGGGACATCTGGACAACTCCCACTGAGAGGTATGTGTTGTTTAGAAGTGACCAGACTCAGTTCCTGTGACAGCAACAACTACCCAACCCAGCATTTTCTTCAGAGCCTTATTGAGGCCATAGGCCTATTGAGAAATAATAGATGGGGCTGGGGGTGGGTTGTTTATGACTATCAATACTATACTGTGGTCTTGCAATAAGGTGCTACGAGGAGGTGAATATGACGAGTGGTGCTCCTTGCTGATACAACAGAGACCTCTTTCAGAGCAGCTGGGCACAGGGAGCCTGGGAAGAGTTGGAGGTTGGGGAGGGGGGAGGTGGGCTGCTACATGCTGATCCAAGCAATGTGGGTGTGAACAAGCCTCAGCTTTGTTGGGGAAGATGGCTTGAAAATTGACAAGAGAAGGGGGGGTTATCACTGGTCTAAGTAAACATAGACTTAGCCAGCCAAGGGGAAGACATATCAGACATGATAACATATCAGTTTTCTGGCTTCTATCTCTGAGTGACAATGAGGAAAGGCAGCATTGCAGGTTATCAGGCAATCACTTTTCCTAATGCAAGTGAGTGTAGCCTATCAGTTTTGACTAAAAGTTTACAAGATTGGCACTGGTGGCCTTAGCAGTTGCTAAGGCTGACTGATGTATGTGCCGAACGGAAACTGAAGCGAGGATAATTAATCTACAGCCTGGGCCGGCCATGGCAGAATAAAACTTCCAAAGACGATTAATAGAATCATGAAATCCAAAACATCGTCCGGTGAGGTTCAGCACGCATTTCCCACAAGCCAGTTTACTGTTGCACTTTATTTTGAGTTGTCCACATACGTCAGAATGTCAATATAACGTTACATAACGTCATTGTTTTCTAACTAGATAGCAAATAAATCATAAGCATGCCGCTGGGACGCCATGTCTTCGTGGTCATCACCATTTGAAAATGTGTAGGGACAACTTGCCACAGTTGATGCATTCATGCACGCAGCCTTTCACAACAGATCAGGAGCAAGCGGTAGCGATGGTGGATGGTGATGAAGCAGAAGTCAGTATGATAGGCCTACCTATCGTTAGCGCAATGAGGCACATTTACACTACGGTTAACAACTTAACAGTTATGTACCAATACCCCAGGACATGGACATAGTTAGTGCAAGAAATGTCCGTACGATATTGCTAACTAGCCAGGAGGCGACCACTGTTATGAGGAGAGGGTAACGTTAAATTAACAGTGTTCACATTTGCTAACTACTCCATCTATGATCAAAATAGATGAGCTCAGAAAACAAACAGAATGAAGACGTTTATACCCAGGAAATGTGCTTTGAATGAGTTGAACATAATGACAATCCTGTACAGGTTCATATACCAATGGCTGTATGCTACTTAGCTCAGCACAAGCCAATATGACAGAGATCCCCGTCAAATCGATGAGATAGCTAACAAGCTATCCATTACCAGTAACGTTTACCGTGGAAAACTTATTTTCCAAACGTTGTCTCTACTGTGTGTTTACTTGTTTAAAACAGCATCTTGAATGACATCCCACTGACATATTCGTAAGAATTGTGGTTTAAAGGTAAGCCGTTACTTACCACACATGTCTTCAGGTCTGCTTCCAGCAACTTAGCCACAGATAGTCTACCGTAGTTCCTCCTCGAAAAGACTGTCACAGGCGGCGACCCGCCTCCCTTCGAATTCTATGAAATGGGAGCCAAGTCCCACCTCATACTTATTTTACGATTGGCTCTGCGGTTGTCATTCTTAGCTCTACCAGAGAATGTCTCTACCTGCACACGAAGATAGTTCAGACGTGGCAGCAGGATGCATGTCCGCAATTACAGTTATGACAAGCCTACGTGTCACTATTCACCTGTGACAAGTTTCCTATGCTATGACTCATAAGTCAAGGGGGTGAATTATTATTATTAATCAGAAGATGATTGAACTTTTTGTTATTGTGAAAACCACGTATAACACATTACAAATTCCACTAGATTTAAAGTATTGTGTGCTTTGTGTATCCCTTATTTTTTGGAATCCGGTACATGATATTGGCTGTAACAGTGGTTAAAACCTTTGGTGTTTTACTTCCTGGATGAGGTATATAAATGTAGGCCTACACAGGTTGCAGTTTTAGGTGGACTGACAAACTCATAAATATCATTCAGACACCCCATGACTAACCAACAAGTATATGAAGGTTGAAACTCAAGCTCTTTTTAAAATGTTATAACTTTCACTAACAATAATCTCCTCAATCAAATAAAGCAAGTACATCATACATGAAAACATCTTTATTCAGTTCATTATGGAGTGAATTATCTTTTTTTTTTCAGAGGAAAAATTGTGGCATCAAGACTTGTACAAAACCATTAGCCTGTGGGATTTTAAAACGGGTCCAGCATTCAAAAAGTTAAAAGTGACAGAAGCCAGTGCTATACAGAAAGCAATGTGCTGGCTAAAAAATATGTCAAAACTCTTGTGTGCAAAATAAGTAAAAAAAATAAATAAAAAAAACATCAGAGATAAAGGGATTCAGTTTTACACCAACACCAACAATGTCTCTCTCTTATGTTCAATTTTAGCACTGCTTGGAATCTATTTGAAACAAACAAACAAACAAACAAACAAACAAACAAACAAAAACCTTCAAGACAGTAGTCCTGTTTGGCACAATTCCGGTGATCATACCTGGGAGATAAAGACCACATTTCCAATGGGCAGCACGTTAAATCATGCACATTAGGTTACCTTGAAACTAAGAGGTACATTTTACACATAGCAGAAACCTGGACTTATCCAAAGACCAATCAGAACTGTGCAGAATACTAGCATAAAACCACCTGCAATCAGCAATGTTTCTTTTTCACTTGACATGTACTTAAAACCAGTTATATTGTAAACAGTTACTAATAGGCTTAGCGTCTAAAATGCTTGTGGATTTCTTGTGATTTAATAAATACACACACTCTTAGGATACTCACAGCTACCTTTCTTTCAGGTAAACAGCTGAGAGAAACTGATCGTGATATCGCAATATTTTCCTAAAGGAACAACAATAATTAATGTATGAAATGCTGTTTGGTACATGAAGATGTAATGGTGCATGTTATTTTGGCTGTACTCTAGTAACCACAGGCAGTAGCTTGGCACTTGTATTGCTTCGGAAGGTAACTGTAGCACTGAAGGACACTAGAAGACTGCTGATGCCACAGAGAATACATCTGAACAAAGGAGATTGTGAACAGAACACCATCCAAAAAAAAAATGCTATTCTATATTGTTGCAATTGAAAAGAGCTTCAGAAAATAAGCAGACGCTTAAAATTATGCACATAAAAAAAGAACAAAACCGAAAAAAAACAAAAACAGAAGTACAACAATGTGCCCCTGAACCTTCTGTGCAGGCGTGCTTTCATTCCATATGCAAATGCCTAGTTTAGTGGTTTTCAAATGTCTTCTCAAAATTATCTAACAGGAACTTCCCCCAGTAAGGAGGAAATTTGCATTCAGATATCTCGCAGCACTTCTGTCAAAAACCATGGCAGGTACAGTGTCTGGGGGGAAAAGAAACCTCAATGCAGGTAATACTCCATCAGATAGAGTCTCTCCATACATAGTGAAGGGCACAGTTCAGCAAAATCATTTCATCCGTGCAATTAAAACCACTCTTGTTACATTCATTTGGCAGAGGCAGCCTCAGACAAACATTTTTCTCACACACACACGCACGCACTCTCAAATCCCTCCGGCTTCGAAAGCCCCCTGAGTCAAACCTAATTCTTTCTCTGGTCAAAAGGCATTCCCCTGACAGTGGCATGAGAATATGTGCAAAACACTCAATCCATACACCTCTCTTTCATATTCCTGAACATGTCATGTCATATAAGGCATCCTTATTATACCTATTATAACGTATAAAATATCTACACACACTGATACATTTATTTTCAAAGGCAAAATGATCAAACTTTAGAATGCTAAATGGTTTTTAAAATAACTCTTACCAATCCTAGGCTTCATAAATTAACTGGACACAACACCTACTATGCCAAAAAGAATTACCTGGACACAACACTTGAGGGAAATTTGTTACAGAACTAGAATACTATAAATCTTTCATTGCACAGTGAACAAATTGTAACATTAGTGCAACATTATTGGAGTTCTGTCCACTTTATCTGGAGCTTCTGATGGATGATGCCACAACTATGGCAAAGTACTGGTCAGCTTTGCTGGACCTACAGAATTGGTCGTATAAACAACTCCTATGGCTGGCAGGACTCATTTCAGTCACCAAGAGCTAATACTTCAAATCTGAAAGACAGAAATGTTGAATTGCATGAAAATACAAACATTGCAACAACATTCTCGAAAAGGTACAGTCAGTAATTATGCAGGAAGTCGCATTGTTTAGGAGAGAGTAATGGGACCTAAACATTATAATCAATTAATCAATGACTCTGGTATTATCAGCTTATTTCTAAAGATACTCTAATATATATATATATAACGTATTTTCCGGACTATAAGTCACACTTTTTTTCATAGTTTGGCTGGCGACAGGTCGACTGTGGTGACTTATATATGAAAAAAACTATAATTGAACATGTAATTTAACATTACTGTCTACAGCCGCGAGAGAGCGCTCTCAAATGCACAAGTCCTGTGCACTTTCAGCCAGAGTTTAGTGCTTGCGCGATGCCTGAAACACACGTGCATACCTAAATCCTCAAATTATGGCCGGGATTCTATTCATAGCCGGGCCTCAATAAAAGCCTTAATTCATACCCGGGACAAATAAAAGACAGTATAATTTTGTTTCAATTTAACTCATAAAAGAGCTCTTATTTTATATTAGACAGGTCATCTGCTGGAAAGATTAGGCCTATTTTTTGGTCAAAGTTTTCTCCATGGATTCCTGGTCAGAACCCCTATTGGAACAGATTAAAACTTGGGGCATGTTGGATTTTGTCCAAAAATCCAATATGGCCACCATATTAAAAAATTACACATTTTTACACACTTTTTGGCTTAATCAAAATTTTAAGATGACAAAAAAATTGTCCCCATCAATATTTTAGCGAACTTATTTGTACTGCTGATCATTCCGACAGCCAGCACGACAATACAAGAAAGATTTCCTTCATTTCTTCATTTTTTGAACATTTATTTTATCTAATGACATACAAAACATAATTATTGCATCCACATATCCTTATGCGCTATGTGCAACTTTTATTCACTAGACTAAAACCGTGAGACAAGGTCAATTACTCTCACGTATCTCTTAAAGTGACAGGCACTCAATTACACCTACACATCACCAATGTGCACTCAATTAGACCTAGAACACCAACATTAAAGATATGCCTAAGTGTAATAGTTTAAAAATAGTTATAGTTTTAGAATAGTTTTCAAATTGCTAAATATATTTACTAGTAATTATGCAAAATATATGAAATATGACATAAGCCATCATTTTCCATGGTGTTTGTGTGGAGAGAATCAAGCAGAATCTGGCCACTGGTGTGAATGATCACACTACAGTATATTCAATATTACTGATGATGATGTCAAGGTGGTGGGGCCCCCAAATCAAATACATTTTTTAAAAAGTATCGAAATCGCAATTCTTGACTTGGTATCGGTATCGAAACATTAATTTTGGTATCGTGACAACACTAGTTGTGATAGACCTTTGTATCAACTTGTGTTCTATTGGATATAACCAGTTTTAAACTTCCATTTGCTATTTATGGCCTGCAGGCCTCATTGACCTGAGCTCATGCAAGTCAGAAAGGGGAAGATTCTATTGGGGAAAGGTTCCAATGGGGGCTGACATATAAGCAAAGAGGGGGAGTGAGGGTGTGTTTGTGTGTGTTTTAATGTACAGAAGCACATATACAGTCCATCTGATCAATAAGTATGTGCCTGGACTCAATTTTATACACTGATCATTTTTTCACCCATTCATTTCTAATAGCCGGTCATTTTTTGACCAGAAACACACATGGGTTTTCTAAAGTTTGACCGTGAACACAACAGGATACGCTTTGCCCTGTGAATTGTTGGACTTTCTCTCCTCTTGATGAAAAAGAAGTTTCTCTACTGCTTACGCAAAGTCATCTAACAACATGCCCTTTGGATCCTGTCCCGTCTATTCTTCTGCAGTCTATCACACCTGCTGTTCTGCCAGCAGTAATGCATATGTTTAATACTCCACTCAGTTCTGGAATAGTTCTTTCTTCTTTTAAATAGGCAAGGGTTATGTCTTTGCTAAAAAAAAGTACACTTCATACAATTGATGAAGAAATACAGACCTGTCTCCCTTCTTCCTTTCTTGTTGGCTTTGGAGGAAGTGTTCTTCAAGCAAGTCTATGACTTCCACACAACTTCTTGTGCAGGCTATGGTTATCTCCAAACTGCACTATTGTATTTGGCTGTTAGCTGGCCTGCCTGATTGTGTAGTAAGATAGTTGCAAATGATTCAGAATGCTCCAGCATGCCTGGTCTTCAATCAGCCAAAGAGGACACATGTAACTCCTCTCCTAGTTACTTTACATTGGCTCCCTATAATAGACCTTGGCCTATAGGACACTTACTGGATCTGCTATACAGCTATCTCAGTTCTATGATCCAGCTGTACATCCCCAAGCACTCACTGCGCTTATCTGATGGGTAGCCCAGTGCTCTCCATTCCTGTGATAGTTTAAGCCCAAAAATACCCCATTTTGGGGATATTATTGAATTTATATTGAGTTTTTGGGAAAACGTCTAAATGCCATATGTTTTAATCTGTTTAAGTTAAAGGTGCTCTAAGCGATGCCACACGTTTTTTAGGCTAAAACATTTTATGTCACTTACTGCAAACATCACCTAACCAACCGTTGCAGCAAATCACAGAAGAGATGCGCGTTTAGGAGAGTTTCAATTGCACGGGAGCAGCATGGAAGGGAGGGGGAGGAAGTAGCGAGTTAGCTCTGTAAGAGCCAAATGCTGTGTTGTGTTCAGATTATTGTTCCTTTGTCTAACACTGGGTGGCGTATGTCTTAGGTATAAAGGTAGCAAATACAATGTTGTTGGCAGGTGTCTGACCCGGAAGGGCAAAGGGTTTTTGACCGCTTGCGCGCGGCACTTTTGTATTGCTACTGATGGAAACTATGGACAAGTGCTGTATTGGAATAAATGGACCACTTTGGATTTTCAGCGTCAACAGTTGTCTTATGCGTTTGTTTAGCACAGGGCAATCAAGTGAGCGTAGCACTCATAACATCTAGCGCGTCAGCCAGGCCTTCCCCGGGCTCAGGCACCTCAGTAGTTCTGTATGAGACCGAACTCCTTTAACAAGCTCTCTGTTTTGTTTGAAAGTCAACAGAAGTGACGTTACCCAGCATCACTTAGAGCACCTTTAAGGTACCCAATTTATTTGAACTGTATTTAACCTGTAAGAGGTTTATGTTTGAGGGAAATTTGAGGATTTCTGATATTTGACAAATATCTGACAAAATTATAATTTTTTAATGATTTAAAATTGTTAGAAAATACTTAGGGTTTTAAAAATCATCAGTTAACCTCTGTAAATATGTTTTTGATAGAAAAGGACAGTTTTTTGCTAAAATGGCACTGTTTTTAGCAGAAATGTCCCTATAGCATAGCAAAAAGTATGTCAAAATGTGCCATTTTTGAATATGGCGGTTCTGACCAGGAATCCATGGAGAAAACTTTGACCAAAAATAGGCCTAATCTTTCCAGCATATGACCTGTCTGGTTGGTTTAATATTGTTGCCAATGAAAAGTCATTGTCCTACACTATGAGTCTCCAACAGGTTGCTCTCAAGCTACCAGTCGCATGCTGCCCCCTTCTGAGCTAGATGCTGAAGCAGTAACCTACATTTAAACACAATTGTCGCTGCCAGGCATCAGCCTACGAATTTTATAAAAAAGTAAATCATGCATAATTTAAAAAATAACTAAATTTAGGCCATCTTAGACCTCTTTGGCTATACGGAAAAAGGTTTCCCTTGCAGCACAGCACACGTTCCATGAATGAATGAAAGCGGATCCCTTATCTCGCAATAAGCGGATGGAAATCCCGACACTCTTTCATACATGAAACTTAATAGTAAACCATTAAATACCACACAGATTTCAGTGGTCATCAGTCCCGATATTTAGCAATATAATCAAACAGTCCAAACGTAAATTAAATCTCAAATTGAACATCTGCTTTTGATAGCCTACCGGTATGCCGCTCCAAACGAAAAGTAGGCCTATGTATCACAATAAAACGCAAGAAATAAAGGCGTATAGCTGACTCGACTACAAGCCATGGCCCAAATAAAGGTGCTGTGCTTTGCGCAACTTAAATAAAAGACCCCAGCCATAATTTGAGGATTTACGATAGTCTGTCTCCTAAACATTCCTCACCCGTTATCTAGACATGCATGAAAACATATGAAAACAAAACGCACTGCCATGTAATATTTGATCGGTGTTTTGCTACTAATTATCTTTCACGTAATGAATGCGCACAGAAAGCGAAAGTAGGCCTACTATGCGCTCCATGTCTGTAGCTGTCTGTTCACGTCCGCAATCGATTATAACGTTCCTAAAATGGAGAACACATCCATGTTCTCCCGCATTATAGGCTGTCATGCTTCTGTGTTTGCAAAATTCCTGACGGTTCCTGATCGCTAAACGTTTGTTTTCCTTTCCTGTCGATAGCGGTTAATGTAGAAGCACCTAGGCTATAATTTGACTTCAGCGGTGACAAATCCTGCTGAGAGAGAGAGAGAGAGAGAGAGAGAGAGAGAGAGAGAGAGAGAGAGAGAGAGAGAGAGAGAGAGAGAGCGCAACAAGAGAGAGGCGCCCCCAAAGTGGTCCTGCGCGCGCGTGTGTGTGTCTCTGCATGGGGTTCAATTGAAGTCAGAGTTGGTCCGTCCAGTCAATTGGCCCACATTCAGGCTGCTCCATTATTAGATTAACGTCAGACAGCGCTGTAAAATGTGTAGGAATTTCTCGCATTATGATGGCTAGAGTTGCGGGACTTTTATTATTATGCTCAATACTTAGTAATAATTTATGCTCAATACCCGCAATCCCCCGCTGACATTTAGGCCCTGGTTTTAAATGTACATCTTTTTTTCTCTCGCGCTCTCGGACGTGGCCAGCCGAGCATTTGTTCTGCTGCCAGCTTGTGCCAATGTATCATCCAAAATGCTTGATTGCATTCTCCACATGTTTAGCTAAATTTTCATGTACCACATCAGCATTTTTGTTCAGTGAATCTTTTGTAAACTGCTTTAGAATTAGCTTCGGGCCCTTGTCAGCAGCCTTCGGCTTGCCTCTTGCCACTCTTCACTCCTTCGTCTTCGTTAACATTCCCTGTAGAATTCTCAATATTTTTGGCCTTAATGTGTCTAGTTACATAGTCTGTCTGTTCTTGGTCTTGGATTTTGTGAAATAAATGTCTAAATATCACCTGCTTGCTGCAGCTTCGGTCTGCACGTCCTTTTAAAACCGCATATTTTTCTCTCGAGCATTTAATCTGCTGCCGGCTTGTCTCTCCACATCGTCCAAAATGCTTGATTGCATTGCATTCTTCACATTTTCAGCTAAATTGTCATGTACCATATCACCATTTTTGTCCAGTGAAATTGCTTTACAATTACCATCGGGCCTATAGGCCTATCGCCTGGCTTGCCTCAGCTTCGGTCACTAAAACAGTCTTTTTCTCTATCGTGAGCATTTAATCTGCTGCCAGCTTGTGACTCCATATCGCCCAAATTGATTGATTGCATTTAGTGCTGTCAGTTAAACGCGTTATTACCGGCGTTAACGTAAACCTATTTTAATGCCGTCAATTTTTTTACTAGTTGTCAACTGTTGCAACAACTAGTAACGTTAGAACAACTACAACACCACACTGGATCTAGCTAGACCGTGCTGCATGTACACGCCCCCTTTTAGGGGAAAGGGAGCTGTTTGGATAATGGAAACCTATGCTGCATAGAAGTGGGGAGCAAAAAGGGGTTATACATCTTGAAACAAATGTGAATAAAAGGCACAAAATAAGGTTGGTGTAAGAGTTATCTGTGTGTTTATGGGATTAATGTGACCATTACGTTCCTATTTTTTGCTCTTTCCAGTTTAGCCTACTAACAGGAGTGTCACGAATGTAAGCACAGTCAAACTGCCCGTGGCTGACTATAACTAAGTTCGGCAAGCTTAACTTTACATGTCATAACATCAACTAAACATAAGTCACACATTCATTCTATCACTTGTAATATGAACGTAGCCTTTTTCCTACAACTAGGTGAGATAATTGGCTATGCCTGTTATACTGAAGTTCCACAGTTAGCGAGCTAGCAAGCTAACCGTTTTACATGGGATATGGTAAGTGTAGCTATACGTGCTGAATGGGTTGTAATGTTGCCTACATCGTTTCGACATGAGTAAGTTACATAAGCCTACACATAATTCTTTATAACTGCTGTGTTAGTAAAATTATTGAATGGCCTGCAAATTAATAACTAGATGTAACGTCAAGGTGTGATTAGGCTATCTGTCTTTCCCATTAGAATCAATGATTTATATGTATGTTAACTTGTTTTCCGCTAAAATGGGGCGTGATGCAGATTAATTGTAGCCTATATGATGATGCGCCTTTAGTAGGCTACGTAAAGGCATGCTGCACACACTTGTTTGGGCTTACGAGCCGGCCAAAGAGTCGATTCGTACAATAAACACCAACGCAGTTCTGAACACCCGGTCAGCTGAATGGTGTTTCAAATTGCTGTGGACACCGATGCCGACATGAGTGCGATGCACTCTGCTTTCGACATTCATGAACTGTACATTAGATTCCATTCTTTTCAATACAACTCTGCACACCAGCATCGCACTTTGCCGCCGTGTAAATCACGATTCAGTTATATTTGGTCGACGCCGCTCCATAAAATCCATTGTTCATCCAGTGTTTGTGTGTTAAAAACTTCGGCGCTGATGTGTGTGGCAAGTGACAGTGCACCATAGACTGTAGGCCTATAAAATGGCAGTGCACTCATGTCGAAAGGTTCCTTATTTTCAACTGAACTCAAAGATAATGAATATAGCATTTTATGTTTGTTGCCCTTTATAAGCTATATTTCTGAAGAATATATTTTTAGCTACATTTTCTTGACCATATCAGCATTTTTGTACAGTGAATCTTTTGTAAATTGCTTTACAATTATCATCGGGCCTATAGGCTTATCACTGGCTTGCTTCGGTCACGTCCTTTTCAAATTGCATCATTTTCTCTCATGAGCAGTTAATCTGCTGCCAGCTTGTGACTCCAAATCGCCCAAAATGCTTGATTGCATTGTATGGCATTTTCTTTCAGTGAATCTTTTGCTTTGCAATTACCTTCCTGCCCTCCTCTTGGCTGCCTTCACTCCTTCATCTTCATTAACATTAATCTTTTTGGCCTTAATAATCCAGTTACATAGTCTCTGTTTTTGGTTTTGGATTTTGTGAAATACATTTGTAAATAAATGCGACTTATAGTCCGGAAAATACGGTGTGTGTGTGTGTATATATATATATATATATATATATATATATATATATATATATATATATATATATATATATATATATATATATATATATATGTGATATGTTGAGTATATATATATATATATTACACTCAAATGTAAAACCTGTTTCCTAGCATTGGAAAAATAATTTGTGGATTGTGAAAACTAGATGTTTTCCTCTGATCTAAGAGTCCCCTAGAGCACAAAAAAGAAGAGCAAACATAAAAATATATAAAAAAAACAGTGGAACATTCCACCAGTGGAGTCAATGGGTACCAAAATAAGAACAAATCGTGGATGCAAATAGAAATAAGAACGTTGGAGCGAGTTTGGAGGGCTGCGGCGTAATACCACTGGTAACTTGAAGTATTTGTGAAGGTGCTCTTTGGTATAAAAATGAATGGATTGTCCAAGGCACTCTTCAAAAAAAGTTTTAAAAAAGCTTTAATAAAACGGCTTTAAGAAATAAGAACGTACATACATTGTGTTCATACATTGTCTTTTGCACAAGACACAATGTGTTTACCCGTGTTAATTGAAGCCATTGCGACTGTATAACAGAAAAATGGGCAAAGTGAAGTATTGCCCAACGAGTAAGTACTTACCTGTTGTTCAAGCTTCTGATATTTTCCGCTTTTTGTTCTCCGTGTGGAGTTTGATCTCTTTCCCTCTACTACAAATGCAATGATCTGTGGGAGGACAGCAGGTGATAGAAGAGATTTATGACAACAATGTAGAAAAATGCATTTGGTAATAAAGGTAGAGTTTCACTGTTGTGTGACATGGAAAAATTAACTGCAATTGTGAAAATAATTTTATTTAAAAGTCTTGAACCTTTCGTTTGTTGTGGTATCCAATGTAGAGTAATGCCACCAGTGTTGCAGCAGAGACAAGGTAAGCAAAGAAATGGCTGCTTTCTGCATCATCTACATGTTTCCCTGAGCTGTTGGAGTCGATAGAGAGTATCTCTCCTTTAGTCTTTCCTGCTTCTCCTTTCCCTGCGGAACCACCATCCCCTGTTTCTCCATTTCCTTCGGAACCACTCTTTCCTGCTTCTCCACTTCCTGCTGAACCACTCTTTCCCTCTTCTCCATTACCTTCTGGACCACTCTTTCCCTCTTCTCCATTACCTTCTGGACCACTCTTTCCCTCTTCTCCATTACCTTCTGGACCACTCTTTCCCTCTTCTCCATTACCTTCTGGACCACTCTTTCCTGGTTCTTCATTTCCTGCTGAACCACTCTTTCCTGCTTTCCCTGTTGAACTACCGTCCCCTGCTTCTACATTTCCTTCTGGACCACTCTTTCCTGGTTCTTCATTTCCTGCTGTAACACTCTTTCCTGCTTCTCCTTTCCCTGTGAAACCACCGTCCCCTGCTTCTTCATTTCCTGCTGAACCACTCTTTCCTGGTTCTTCATTTCCTGCTGAACCACTCTTTCCTGGTTCTGCTTTTCCTGCAGAACCACCATCCCCTGCTTCTACATTTCCTGCTGAACCACTCTTTCCTGGTTCTGCTTTTCCTGCAGAACCACCATCCCCTGCTTCTACATTTCCTGCTGAACCACTCTTTCCTGGTTCTGCTTTTCCTGCAAAACCACCATCCCCTGCTTCTACATTTCCTGCTGAACCACTCTTTGCTGCTTCTCTATTTGCTGTGGAGCCACCCTTTCCTGCGTCTTCCGTGACTGCATTTTCACTCATGGCATGGTCATCCTTTCCAGTGACTGCATCTTCCTTTGCAGAGGAGATTACTTTTCCTGCTGCATTACCACTACCTCTCTCTGCTGTGGAATGTTGTGGAGCCTTATCTGCACCATTTTTGTCAAAACCTGCTGATTCAGGTTCAGGTTCAGGTTTTGTCGTCACATTTTTCTTCTCAGTGTTGGTAGGCTTTTCATTTGACCCAACAGCCCCTTGGACAGGTCCACCAACATCACCTGGAAAAGAGTGTCAAAAGGTATTGAGGCAATATGTGTTACTGGAAGAGATTCACCGATTGATCGGCTGGTGACCTGAATTCGCCAATTTTTACGTGATCGGCCATGACCGGCAACTGGCCGGTCAGTCTGAGACGCGTCGATTTTATGCCGGTCATATGCACTCGTAACCTGACTCTCGCCAGATGAATTTCGTTCGGCCTAGCTCCACTCATCCATCTGGGATCGCTCCATTGGAGAGGTGTTTCAGAAGGCTGGGCCTTATCAAAAATTCTTGCATATGATTGGATAAGCCACTTGTCCGTCATCTTTACCGTTCCCACCAACAAAAGCCTTCAGAGCCGTTCTCTGATGTTCTTTTAAAGACAAAATATTGGGTAAATTTGGACAACATGGATGAAATAGCAGCATCGATGTTGACGCTTGCTTCCTCGATGCAAGCTGCCATTGTTGTCTGAATCAAAACAGTCTCCCAGTCGCTTCTCCGCTACGTCACATCTATGAAACTCCCGCCCTGCGTCCTGATTGGCTCTACCATAAAATCTGGTGCCGAAATCACTCCCAACGGACAGATCCCAGATTGAATCCAATTCAGTGTTTCCCACAGAATTGGATTCAATTTGTGGCTGTAGCTGACTTTGACAACGGGGGGGGGGGGTATTAAGATAGTCTTGGTAGTGTATAGGTCTAATTGAGTGCCTGTCACTTTAAGACGTTTGAGGGAACCCTTGCAATTGTAACACAGTTGAAAGGCTGCTGATGTGTGGATGCAATTCATAACGTTTTCTACATAGTTAAAATAAAGGTTCGTACTTCTCCTTGGGACAAGCACTTTTGAATTTTGGAAAACACTTTCCCATTTACATCGGGATTTTGCAAACATTCAGTGTCAGAGTCAATAAAATGAGCCCTTCAACGAAATTGACAAGCAGCTGTAAGTAGGCTAAGCATGCTAAATTCGACATCCAAACAGTATTCTAACATTAGCTTTGAGATACTGCTTGATTTCATAACTTAACTTAGTTTAGTCTCGTCAATGTAGCCTACTATGTTGTGAGAAGACCTTAGCAGAGTTCACTTCAATGCAGCAGTTTTCAACAAATTTGCACAGCATGGTCACGATGCTAAGCGGATTTAATAGCAATTTAGCCAGACGTCTTCTATGCAATGCTTCTATGTGGCAACAACAATCCTTCGACAATCGTGAATATTTTGTTAATTGCACATGCAGAGGAGTGGCAGCGGGCTACGAGAGAGGGCGGGGCAAGGAAAGGCTGCGTGCGTAAAAAGCGCAGCTCAATGGCAATGCAAGGATTTGACCTTATATTTAAATTAAATTAAATTAAATTAAATTAAACATAGAATATTCATCTGTGGCGGCCGATTTTTATTTCGTGGCGCCCCGCCACAGATTAGTCAATGTATGGGAAACACTGGATGTGAGTGGAGCTAGGCGGAACGAAATTCATCTGGCAAGAGTCAGGTTAATGCACTCGCGTGCCACACTTGAAACAACATCGCCCAGCTGAGTTTGCAAAGTTTGAAGAAGCTAGCAAAGGCCAGCACTCAGGGCTGGATGTACAAAGAAAGCAGTAATACAGATTTTTTGCGCAGAAAATAGCTTTGCTATATTGCGTGGAATGATGTCACCGCCCATCCCTGCCCCCTCTACAACACAAATTGCGTGCCCACAGCTCAACCACAAGCGCTTTTGAATGGCGTTAACCGATTGTGACATTAAAAAGAATCAAAGTTTAAATACAAAGTTTCATACATGATAATAAGATATCAACAAGCGACATACAGAGTAGGCCTAGTACAGGGATGTCAAAGTCAAATACATTAGAGGGCCAAAAAAACAAATTTGCTACAAGCCGAGAGCCGGACTGGTTCAATGTTTATTAAAACATATTGAAATGACTGCACGTAACCTATTGAACCAAGACGTGTACTGTATTTTATTTAATGATTAAATGAATAATGACTGTGACTGAAGTGCGGGCAAAGTTAGCACAAATGTACGATTTTTCCCATCCTCACCGATCTAGTCATAAACCTTGTTTAAATGATCATATGATGCCTCCTTGCTGCTTTGTCATCTACATCAGTCTTTCTCAAACTTCTTTGACCTGAGGCCCAGTCAAGGCATACTTTGGGGTCATAGGGCCCACCTACATGAACCCACCCCCTCCTCCCACCCCCCATTAAATTATCATAATGATATCACAATTATTATTATTTTTATACTATATTGCTATACATGCACTTCAAAACAGTCAATGTTTGAAGTGCTAAGATTGTTCACAAAAGTTTGTGAAAACATGCACATCAGAGTACTGCTTTACTAATGTAAAATATAATTAGGCCTACAATAGTTTCATTGTTTTTGCATTGTTGCATGATGCTTGCATGAGAAATACTTCTCAAAACAACAGCAGTTATATGGGTGCGGTTGTTTTGGGATGTTTCCCCTCATGCAAGCATCATACACTGATAGAATATTTAGATGCTATTTAATTACATTTAATTTGAATGCCTGAATGTAAGGATTCAGGAGACACAATACCAGCTTGTGTGAATGGTAAATGGCGGATCGGATCATGCGTAAATCACTGATCTGGAGATGTATGTTTAACTAAGACTAATTAATAGCTTTTGGCTGACTTTAATACTTAATGCCAAACAGTGTTTTATATAGTCTGTGCTCTGTTTTTTTATGGAAGTTGCATAAATCCACGTCGTTCTATTAAATGTCGTTTCATAATTAGCCTTCCAATAGGTTGAAGCTTAGCTTTGCTACCAACGTGCACACGCATGCATTGAATAAACGCTCATACCACGACTTAATTCTATGCCTCTATGTTTGATGACACCAAATAAACAAGTATTTCCTACTAATTGCAGAAATGTTTGTTTTCTTTTTCTGTCCGCGGCTCCTTGACCAATTGCGCAGCAAATTATCAGACGATGGCCCGGGAATAATTTCACTCTGCAGACCATTGTCCACATTGCGGACGCGGCCCATAGTTTGATAAATGATGACCTGCATGCTGCCATATTAAAGCCTTTTTACGGTGTGTTTTAGCCGGGTTTTCGCGTGGAAGGCTCTGTAGAAATCTGGCACCCTATTCAACGAAGTTAAACTGAAAGAGCGTGACGTTCACAGACACCAGAATGAACGAGTTCACAGTAATGTTCATCAGGCAGTAGTAGCCTAATACAGTACGTTCAGTTCACGTTCGCTCAAAATACATATGAACAAGTGACTTTCGTTCAATGAACGCGTTCAGGCACAACACTGGGGAGGGGGGTAGCTGAAAGTCGACATCTGCCCTGACTGAATACTGATGAATAATGAAGCCGAGGCCCACTTGCGGCGCCGCAGTGTGTTCGTGGGCTACCGTTGCATTGTGGGGAATGGAGTATTGATGCGCAAAACAGCAGCCGGTGGCTGTGGCCTGCGGGCCGGTCCGTTCTAATACTAATCAAATATCATCCCGGGGGCCGTAGATAATTCATTCCTTGACTTTGACATATCTGGCCTAGTAGTTCTACTCCACTTAAAAAAAATACTCAAACTATTTACTGCATGTGGACTAGGGCTATGACTTAATACCCTAGTCTAGCAGATTGGGAAGTGTCGTGAAAGTGAACATACAATATTAGAAAGGCAAACAAAAGTTAACTTTCAGAGACAGCTGAATCAGTATTCAGAGCATTACTTTTTTTCATTGTAGGCTACTATGTTTTATATAGAGTTACCACAGTGCCACCTGTGGTTGTATAGAGCAGTGGTTCTCAAATGGGGGTACGGCATACCCCTGGGGGTACGTGAAGGCACTCCAGGGGGTACGTGAGATTTTAACCCTTAGAAGCCAATTGACGCAAAGTGCATAAAAAAAACACACCCTTTCTTCTCTGTTAAATTGCTCCGCAACTGTTCATAGCAGCGAGAAGCCTTTCTTGTGTGACAGAGCAGAAGTGGGCTTTCCAACGAGACCACGCACTTGTCTGTACATTAAAGTATGAAGATTAAAAAATCATGAAATTAAATCAAATTGCATCATATTTACAGTCTCTGCGTTCACCTTTCGTTTGAATTACTCGCGAACCCGTGAACGCATAGATATGGCAAGCATATCAGATGAAAGAGACACAGGGCTATCCATTGGTACCAAGTATGTCGATCCTTCTGGCTTATGAAAACAGACGAAGTGACTGCAAAATAATAACGTCATGTACAAAAAACAACTGCACACCCATTACTCAAGTCGAGAACTACCGCCCTGTCTCACTACTGCCTTTCCTATCCAAAGGCATTGAACGAGCAGTCTCCAAACAGGTCTCTGACTTCCTTTCACAGAACAACCTTCTGGATCCAAGTCAGTCTGGGTTCAAAAGCGGCCACTCTACCGAAACGGCTCTGCTGTCTGTAACAGAAGCCTTAAAAGAAGCCAGGGCGACCGCTCGGTCATCAGTACTCATTCTGCTTGACTTATCGGCTGCCTTTGACACGGTTAATCACCGTATCCTTCTCTCTATACTCGCTGACATGGGAATCTCCGGTTCTGCGCTCTCCTGGTTTGAATCCTACCTCACAGGACGCTCGTTTAACGTATCATGGCTTGGTCAGCTATCCGCACCTCACCATCTCACCACAGGGGTCCCCCAGGGCTCAGTGCTGGGCCCCCTCCTCTTTGCTATCTACACCACCTCCTTGGGACAGATTATCCGTTCGCACGGCTTCTCATACCACTGCTATGCAGACGACACACAGCTCTATCTGTCCTTTCCACCTGACGACCCCCTGGTTTCAGCACGGATCTCGGATTGCCTTTCAGACATAGCTACATGGATGAAGGCACACCACCTCCAGCTGAACCTCTCAAAGACTGAACTGCTGGTCATCCCAGATAAACCTACCATACACCACGACATCAACATCAAATTTGACTCCCTGTCTGTTTTACCGACCAGGACTGCAAGAAATCTAGGAGTTGTTCTTGACAACCAACTAAACTTCTCAGATCATGTTGCCTCAGTCGCCCGGTCATGCCGTTTCGCACTCTACAACATACGGAAAATCAGGACTTACTTGACTCAAGATGCTACCCAACTTCTGGTTCAGGCAATAGTCATCTCACGACTCGACTACTGCAATGCCCTCCTGACAGGTCTCCCAGCCTGCGCAGTGAAACCACTTCAGATGATCCAGAACGCGGCGGCGCGCCTGTTCTACAACCAACCCAAAAGGGCACATGTTACCCCGCTGCTCATCCAGCTACACTGGCTACCTATGGCGGCCCGCATCAAATTCAAGTCTCTAACGCTTGCCTACAAAGTAGTCTCCGGTTCTGCTCCCACCTACTTGAATGCCCTCTTACAGACTTACACTACCTCCAGACCGCTGCGCTCCTCTGACGAACGACGTCTAGCTCTACCACCAGTACGCTCAAGCCAATCCAAACTTTTCTCATCTGTTGTTCCTCGTTGGTGGAACACACTGCCAGTTCCTACAAGGGCAGGGACATCCTTTTCCACTTTCAAAAAACTCCTGAAGACCCAGCTCTTTAGAGAACATCTACTCTCATAGCAACACTTACAACAAGTCTTACTGATCCTAGCACTCACCAGCCGTTTTAAACTGACAAGTAACTGTTAAAAACAGCACTCACCGACGCACTTATTCTTACTGTACTCTAATGTTCTTTTAAACTGTCCTAAAATTGTGAGAATTGTTCTAAAACTTACTGTTTACCATGTTGTTAGTCGCTTTGGTTAAAAAGCGTCAGCCAAATGTAATGTAATGTAATGTATTGTAATGTACTCTCGTTTGAATTACTCGCAGACCTGTGATCGGATAGATATGCCACGCATGTCAGATGAAAGAGGAGACACAGAGCTATCATATGATACCAAGTACATCCTTCTGGGTTATAAAACAGACGAAGTGACAGCAAAATAATAACTTCCTATAGCTCGACTTACCTCACGTTTTTGTTTTTGTGGCAAAGCATGTTTATAATCCAACACTATTGTGTGTTTCTCTATGGCAAAGAATGTTCATAATCCGGTTTTGAGATCCTAGCAAATTCCTGCATGGCATTCAACTCAAGGCTCACATTGCATCTCAATTTTGTTCGACAAAAACACCTTTTTTGCCTTTACTTTGTTCATGGCAACGCAGTAAAAAGTTGTAGAGAATCATGAGTGCAGACAGGCACACACACGTAAACTCAAGTCAAGTCAGGTCAGATCAGTTAGTGTTCCAGATATGGAGCGCAGAAAGGTCATTTTTAAATCACTAAATAAAAAAATGGCATTTATTTCTGTAAGGCGCACACCACATATGTCTAAATTGCTCAGCCCCAGAGAATCCCTCCACCGTGGCAATGATATTGCCAGATTCAGGACAGTCTGCCCTACACACACATGAAATGCATGTAGAGCTATGAGCTTGCTGTGGTGAGATACATGTCAAAATATAAGATTTTTTATAATACGCTTTTTATATTTTAATTCTTTAAAAATATAAATAAAGTCAATGCTAGTACTAATACATGAAATGATGGCAGATCTGGATAGCCTAGACTCTGCCGGAAAAAAACAATATATAATATGTGTGTGTGGCACTTACAATGACCAGAATAAATCCTTATGAATAAAGGTAGTGAAAATGCCCTAAAAAAAACTAAGGGTTAAAATATACATACATTTAAAAAGTAGAATCCATGCAGAAATGCTTAAAAAACAATTATTTAATAAATATTTCAGGAAAATATAAGTTGTATGTGTTTATTAGTTCCAAAGTTTAATAAATTAGACACTGATGGGACAGTGCTCTGTTTTAAGTCTTTTCTTTTTTCAACTAAAAATGCTTTGCACTGGTTAGGGGGTACTTGGCTGAAAAAATATTTCACAGGGGGTACATCACTGAAAAAAGGTTGAGAACCACTGGTATAGAGTAACCTGTGGTAACTCTATACAAAACCTATTGATCTCAATGGTGCATTTTGCCCATGTTCAGGGTGGAACATTTAAAAAAAAGAAAGATTAGCATAACACAAATCAAATTGGTGTTTTTAGAAAGAAGGGATCATGGAGAATAAAGGAAGAAATATAAAAAAAATATTTGTTTATTCCCACAAGGTGTTTGGGTGCTCTGAAAATGAGAACAAAAATGATTTTTCAGACTTGTGAGGTCTGCTGTTCAGACCCTGAAGGAATTTATTTTCTGTTCATTGCTTTTTGTGAGTGTTTCTACTAATCTCAGTAAGGAAAATAAATCAAGAGCCTATGTTGAGTACAAATATGTCTTCTGAAGGCCTAAACAGAGCCCAACCAAAAACTCCAATAACATTTTGATCAACTTTGAGGGACAGCTATGATCATGCAGGATCATCCAGACCAAATGTGACAATTTTGCTACATACTATTTCTGTACCAGCATGCAAAATTTAAGCATCCTACATGGTTTAGTTCTTGCGCTATAGAGGGATTACACAAATACTTAGTAACAGGGTTCCTACACATCTTCCATTTCCATACTCAAATTTCAAAACTTCTCGGTAGATTTTTCTGAACATATTCTCAACATTGCGGCCACTTCTGGTTTGGTATAACTCTAAAAACAGAGCAAGTAATTATTCTAATTTCAGCAATGGGGAAAGTGCAAAGTCAATGTTTATTATTTAAATAAATGATTTTATGTTGCAGAAGCCTAGAGACCGTTTCGTTGAGGAAGCGCTGTGTTGCAAGGTTCACTCACATTTTTAGTTCTACGTAAACACAGCATAGCCTACATATGATAGAGACTAGTTCACTGCTGGCAGGGGCCTCATAAATCACCTTAGACCAGTGGTCCCCAAACTTTTTCTTCCGAGGGCCAGCTCAATATGCCTGGCTCCAAGAGAGGGCCAGAGACTCGGAGTAGTTGTATATCAGTAACCATAAATAGCTTAGTGCTTTGAACAACAGCAGTCTACCTTAGTTGAATATTCTATTACATTTAATCATAGGCTATTGCAATTTAATACCATTGTTAGCTGTGTTTATATTGTCATCATGCCATATCAGTGTAAAATTAAATAATAATAATAAAAAAACGGTTGCATTCCCAAAAGTATTAGCAGGGATTCCCAAAAGTATATTTTATTAAAAATGTGTGAACTCTGAATTCTGCGTCTTTGCATACACAGCTCAAGTTGTGAATATCCTACAAATAATTTAAAGTTATCAAACTATGAGAGTGCTGAAGTGGTCTGAAATGACCACCATTCTAACTTTCAGTCACCTGATGAGAACTTTGTGAACTCTTTGTATGAACATTTGAACGAGTGAATAAAAAATAGAAATAATTATCCCAGAAAGTCTCAGAAATATGACTTGAATAGAAGTTAGTTAGTTATTAACAATTAATTGATAAACTTTTAAAATACTTTGAGCACTGATGCAGTCAGCATAGGCCTCTTAAATTGTTTGCAGGTAGGCCTACATTTCATTCCGTTTTCGATGGCAAACGCAAAACAGCGCCAAAACAACCACCGGTGGACAAAAAGAGTATTACATGTGTACTGTTAAGACTCGCCATAGAGAATGAATGGGGGAAATTGCGGAGGTTTTAGTTTGACGATGTTGTACTCCCGTGCGGGCCGGATGCTATATACTACGGACATGTTTTGGGGGGCCACCCAAAATGAGGTGGCGGGCCGTAGTTTGGGGACCACTGCCTTAGAAAGTATTTTTTGTTTGCAATAACGGTTTATCAGGTAATGCAGTATCCATGTCTTGGTAACTTTTACACAAGTGCACAATACTGTAGGGCACTTGCATAGACTAGGGATTCTCAATTTGGTTTTGGTTCCAGAGTCCCCTTGTGGGAGAGACATTTTCTGAGGACCCCCATATAATCGTATCTTGATGATGTGGACTGACAGTTATGCTACACAACAGTAGGAATGGTTCATTATGACCTGAGTGAAGTGATTAGTGCTGTGGATGCAATAGTCTGGAAACACAAATATTTCTCCATACACTTGTTTGTTTTTTCCATACTTATCCAGACCTGGAAATTACTAAAGTCAAATGTCATACTTTTCCTGGTTTTCCATACTGTGTAGGAACCCTGTAGTAAGAAAAAACAAGATTTCTACCGTAATTTCCTATTAAATGAAATATTTAATGGCGCTATTGCGCTGCACGGTCCCCAGATGATGCCATTTCACTGCTTGCTTTTACATCCAAAAAAGGCCCAAAGTGCAGTGAAATGCCGCCATCTAGTGGCCTGAAATATTGAATGTAGCCCATTATATTTATTAGAAAAGAAGCGACCGTCGAATAATCTTTTCAATCAATGATAAGTCGAGTGACGAGTAAGAATGAACAGGTATGATAAGGGATCAGATTCCAAAAGTAATTATGTGGAAATGCATGGATTCCAGTTTCTTCCAGTAGCAGCAACTGGAATCCATGCATTTCCACAGAATTATTTTTGGAATCTGATCCCTTATCATACCTGTTCATTCATACTCGTCGCTCGACTTATCGTGACTAAATTCAAGATGGCTGCAAACGCTAAACTTTGTGTGTCTTTTTAGCCCATTAAATGGAACAAACAACAAATGGAATGGTCATCTCTAAGCTGGACTATTGTAATTCACTATTAGCTGGCTTACCCCCTTGTGTAATAAGATCATTACAGCTGATTCAGAATGCTGGAGCATGCCTGGTCTTCAATCAGCCAAAGAGGACACATGTAACTCCTCTCCTAGTTACTCTCCATTGGCTCCCTATATTAGCCAGAATTAAATCAAGCCTTACATCCCCAACCGCCCACTGCGGTCTTCTGATGAGCGTCTGTTATGTCGACCAGTCATAAAAACTAGGTCTAATTCAAGACTCTATTCCTCAGTGGTTCCATGTTGGTGGAATGAGTTGCCCAGTGCTCTCCGTTCCTGTGGTAGTTTTGGGTCATTTAAGAGGGGTCTAAAGACATTCCTATTCAACATGTACTTAGTTTTTTAAGCGCTTATGTGTTATGGTTTGTATAATATTGTTTTATTTTCATTGGGCTGTTAATTAATTTGACATTATTGTTTATTATTGATATTCTCCTTAATGTAGTCTTACCATGTCATTGTTTTTATATTATTGATTGAATGGACATTATTGTTTTATTATTGCCCTTCACCTCATTTTCATTGCTTATTTTTATTAGGCTATTGATTGAATTGATATTGTTGTTTATTATTACTATTCTCCTCATTATATTTGACCAACATTCTAATCTGTTCCCTGTTCAATTTTAAATATTATGTTGTTTTGTATTTACGTGTCGCTTTGGACAAAAGTGTCTGCCAAATTCATAACCAAAATAAATCACATTTGTATGTGATTAGAATGTTGCCAGTTAAATGTTCCATTTGAAACTGTCATAATGAACTCAAGCAACCAGTTTGAATGGCAGTTAATTTTACTTCTAGATCTTCACAGTGGAATTCTGGGATGACTTGTACGTAAGGGATAACGGCCACCGAGGTGTCCTGTTATATGGAATTAATAGACGAGGGCGAGGGGAGTTGCCTCCGCCCGAGTCCATTAATTCTGTATAACTGGACACACCTCGAAGGCAGTTATCCCGCGTATCACCCGGTTGCCACTGTAAAGCAAAGGAAACACACGGTTCCGTTTAAAAAGAAGCTCACTAGTTCAGCTTGTTGTTCAACTTTCGTTGGCCCTATAACAGCGATAGCATGGACAGTTAGCTTGTTTACAGTTGATTCCATTGTATTGTTGCGAAGCCTGCCTCTAGGCTCAACCGTCGTCCTACTATCGTTGTTATACCATTCATAAGCATTGATATGGAACGGCGATTACACTTTTTTTTTTACCAGATCTTCATAGGTGTCCTGTTATTCAGAATTAAAAGCCACCCCACCAGCCAATCAGAAAAGAGTATTTATTCTCTCCGGGTGATAAAAATATTTTACTCCTCAAAGATGTGTATATTATACAGCAAATATCTAGCCCCAGAGGTCAGATCTGAAGTGGCTCCACATCTAACAATAAACTTCAAGGTGTGTAGAAACACTGAACAAAATGTCATGCTTTAGTCATAAAATGCACAATACTTTTCATTATATGAGCTTAAAGGTGCCATGTGTAATGTCCGCCAAAAATCAATTCATACTCCACATTCCATAAAAGATGGGGGCAGTATACCTCCAGAAAGTGAGCTGGTTTACCCTAGAGTAACAACCGAGACTCGTGTATTGCAGTTTGGCTAGCGGTTATGTTGTCCGCATACTGCCTCCCATGGCCGAAACTGGTATTATGACACCTGTCGGGCTGTGGCTAGTAATTTAGCATGCTAATTCAGGTTGATATCTCTGCAGCACTATACCTTGTTATTTTTTTAATGACATCATCGCCCATATTTCTACTCATTCTTTTGATGCGTGTAGCTCATCTTTTGGATATGTTTACCTCAATTCTTACACATGGCACCTTTAAAGCTGCAGTTGGTAAGTCTGACAGATTGAGGGGACCAACATTTTGAATGTTTACAACTCTCATGCCCCTCCCCCACCATCACCAAGCACCCTCTCATCGAGTTTGTGGTCAGTGCACACCAGACTGCACCAGACTGTGATTGACAGTCAGATCTCACACACCCCTGCTCTGATTGGACCAGAAGAACCGGGAGCTTTGGATTTTTGCAAAACAAATAACAGGCTCTAGGTGGAGATAGAAGTGCGGGTTTTTTTTCTAAAACCGGCTGATTTATGTTGTTCTGTCGGAGCATAGTGTCGGTTTCTGTGAAAATAATAAAAAAAATCTTGCCAACTGCAGCTTTAAACGCTCCACTAAAAATATGGGATGTCCCGGACAATTCGGACGGTTGGCAACTCTATGATACACACACACACACTTCAAGCACTGCTGGTATGTACTCAAGGTTCAATATTTGTAGATAAGAAATCAACTTGTTGAGGACTGAGAATTCCAGTTTCTCCTTTCAGCAATCATTAAGCTCACAACATTACCTGTGACGTTACACGTTGAGGAAAAAAGGCTTTTAGAAAACTATCAATCATGTAGAAGCTACTCATTCGCAAATTGTGACAATACCATGGGTTGTGCGACCAGACGTATTAAGAATAGCGTTACAGATAACGTTATACCCTTCCTTTCACCAAGTTATTTGAAATCCTAATCTAGTTCTCCATATGCTTAACACGTCAGTACATGCACCTGTGGGTTCATGCTGACGTTTACACATTAGCTATCTATAACGTTATGGGTTTCTTAAAGATGGCTACCTGGTTAATAGTCATTTTGGATAACATAGTCCAAATAGTAGATTAATAACGCGCCTTCGATTTTCTGCGCATGAAAGCGAAGAAACTGAAGCGTCCTACCTTGTTAGCTAAAGCTAACGCCAACTTAGCTGAACACAGAAACATCTGAACCGAAAAGCTATTTTGTGTAGATTTCATGAGCAATAAAATCTGCCTTACCTAGACAAACGCCTAAGTAAAAAATCACAAAAATCAGTATCCCAAGACGCATTCTTCTTCCTTCATGAATGCACCAAATGTGGAGACCTCGGGGAGCTTGCTATTTTCTGCAGCTGCGACTCTTCCTGATAGCAAACATTTCCAGTAAATGAATGACACTTCCGCGGTACCAAAGACGTGTTCGTCAGAGTCAAGATAACCAAGGCGGGAGTTCACATCACCGTGTCCCTTAACAGTAGGTAGCCTAACATACAGACTGTATGTTAACCGTCATAAAAGAAATACCTAACGGTGGAAATATTGTGCCCCATCTTCGTTATTGATGACAGAGCTATAATTTATTCTCCCACATCTCTCTGTTCATCAATGATTGGGTGGCCTGTAGCTTCGAATAACCCATGATCATGGTTTACCTCTTTTGGCTAGGTTTACCTTTTAAGAAAGATTATAGCCTATACATTTTAATTTAATGTAGCCTATATCATAAACACCTAGCTGAGTGCTTAATTACATACTCGGGTACCATAGGCCTAACTAGCCATTAATTTGCATACCGGCCAAACGGGGTCAGCCATGTTCCCACAGTACAGCGGCTAATAGTTATCGTTATCGTTCTTGGTGTGAATGGGCCTTAAGGCCAGATTTTTACCTCAATCGTTCAGTTTTTGCACAAAGCACGACATTTGGTACAGTCAGAGAATGTCTAAACGGGCTCTGGTACAGTTATAGTACTAGGCCTACTCCGTGATCAAAAAATATGTACCCCAATACATAGCGCATATGAAGAGTGAAAAGCAGTTTGCAGTAAAGCTTCTCTGGTTAAATTGTGGTGCCCCAATTCTGTCCCTTGGTGTCGTGCGCACAGTGGAGCATGGTTGCAGCGGCACTGGACACTTTGTTCCAGGTGCGTTTACAGTAGCCTAGTTAACAAGGCCGATGAGCTGTGATTGAAAATCGGGACAAATCAAACGGGACAAATCAAAATCACCCAAAATACGGGATGTCCCGCACAATTCGGGACGGGTTGGCGTCTGAAAAGATCCATTTTGTTTTATTGTAGTTTAACATTTTGCATCCCATAAAATGGCAATGCATGTCCTTGCATCTACAATTTAATGTCTTAAGACAATGAAGCTAATTTAAATACGTAATGACTTTAGCTCCCTCCTGGACTCATGCTAGTCAGTGAACCAGCAGTTCAGCACTCTGGGGTTTTAGGACACTGGTTAGTGCGTTCAGTGCCCAGTCCTTGGAGATACCAATTTGCTCAAGACAGGTAAAGTTGAGTATCGTCCGCATAGCAGTGATAATCAAATTCATGGGAGCGAATGGTCTCACACCCAAGGAAGTGAGTAGGGGCCCTGATACTGAAGGCCCACCTGTGGTGAGGTCATGTGACTGTGATACCTGTCCATGCCAAGACATGCTGAAAGAATGCCCTTGAAGGTAGGATTTAAACCAGTCCTGGGCTTTCTACACTCTAAAAAATGTTGGGTTAAAAATAACCCAAATATAACTCAGGCACTGCAACTATTGGACCAACACCAACACCACATTGAGTTATCCTAACCCAATGGTCTGGGTACATTATTAAACCCAGCAGATTGGGTATGATTCTAACCCAAAACACTGGGTTATATCAACACAACGTTAGTTAAAATGGCACAATAGACTGGGTAAAGGTAACCGATGTGCTGGGTTGTAACTATATAAATGTTGAGTAAAATTCACACAGTATATTGGGTATAGATTCAACCCAAACCACTGGGTTACATCAACAGCTGCTAGTTAAAATTACCAGTTGTCAGGTTTTCCAAACCCAGTATTTGGGTTGCATTGAGAGAAAATGGACAACAATAGTCATGCAATGAAATAAAACAGTTCGACATAATTATTTATTTGACAGTTTACTTTATTTTTGAACGGATAGCCTACTCTAGAAGCACCATGTGAAAGTTACTTCCATGAAGGCAGCTAGATTCCACGGTCCATTTGGGGGTCAGCCCTGTCAATCAAAGAAAGAAAAAGAGTGAATTAATCACTGCTATTTACAGAACTTTGTATCAAGACTTTCACAAACCATTATCAGTGAATAATGTTGACAAACATTAAAAATCCCCCATGAGACAAAATATTAGCGCAACACACTCGGAAACCATGACCACCTCATGGAGTTGTTTAACAGTAGACTGACAAACATACGTTCAGTAATGTTAACGTTCGTGGCAGTGATAGGCTACTGTTAGCTAGCTTCCCAGCTAACGCAGTTACGTAACTTTATGACCAAACGTTGCCACAACGTAAGTTCTAACGTTGCCGATACGTGCGGGTGAAAGACGCGATTTCGTTGCTGCAACATATCTTGGCAACGTTTCTCGTACGTAACCGGCACGTCGCGGCAACCAAAAGACATACTGGCGACATTGTAGCAACCTTCTTGAAAAAAGTTGCCATAATGTCGCCAGCACGTTAAGGCGGTTCTGCATGTGCAGTCCTCATTTGCCCTTTATAGAATCCACAAAATCTAGTTGTCTGAAAATAGACAAGCCACATTCATATACCTGCATTTGGCTGGTGGCTGTTGCTAATGTTGACCCCAAGCTTATTCAAGACAGCTGTACACTAACAAGTATCAATTTATGACTGCCACACACAAAATTTGAGATAGCCTAGACAAGCCACATTTGAATTGCCTTTTTTGTTTCGGGATGTTTTAATCAACGTTTCTACCTGGCCGACTGAGATTCTCCGAGATGCATCAGGGAACCATGGAGACGCATCTCGGTGCAGAAGGAAAAAAACACAGAGGAAAACGAGCCGGGGCCCGTAACAGATTGAGGAATAAAGCTCATAGGCCTCCACTGCCTAGCATTCTCCTAGCCAATGTCCAGTCTCTTGTGAACAAGATGGATGAACTAAGAGCGAGGATACAGTTTCATAGAGACATCAGGGACTGTAACATTCTATGCTTTACTGAGACATGGCTAACTGAACTTGTACCGGACTGTTCCATCACTCCGATGGAGTTTTTCTCTGCTGCTCGCTCTGACAGGACTGAGGAATCTGGAAAATCGAAAGGTGGCGGTGTTTGCATCATGACGAACAGCAAGTGGTGTGATCCTAGAAATGTCACCGTTCTCTCAAAGTCCTGCTCGCCTCATCTAGAACATCTAGCGATCGTCTGTCGACCCTTCCACCTGCCCCGTGAGTTTACTTCGGTAATATTCAACGCTGTCTACATTCCTCCACAAGCCAACACAGATGCTGCGGTTTCAGAATTGTAAGAAGTGTTAAATAGACAACAACACACGCACCCTGAAGCTGCGCTTATTGTGGCCGGTGATTTCAATCAAGTACATCTGAACCGGTCCATGCCTGAATTTATTCAACGCATTCACTTCCCTACACGTGGTGACAACACACTGGATCACTGCTACACACAGTTCAAGAACAGTTACAAAGCGAAGTCTCTACCAGCTTTCGGAAAATCAGATCATGCCGCTGTTTTCCTACTGCCTATGTACAAACAGAGAAGTCGGACGGACCCCCCAGTGATGAAGGAGGTCAAGTGCTGGACTGACCAATCGGAAGCCAGGCTACAGGACGCCCTTAGCAACGTTGACTGGGAGATGTTCAAGACGAACTCTGCTGACATCAATGAGTTTACGGAAGTATCATTGAGTTACATCAATATGCTAACTGATTCCATCATCCCAACTGTAAAGATCCGAAGCTTCCCTAACCAGAAGCCATGGGTGGATAGAGAAGTGAGAACGGCATTAAAGACACGCACCATGACTTATAATGCTGGGCTTATTTCAGGGGATATGACTGATTACAAAGCAGCATCTTATAGTTTACGTAGAGCTATTAAAGATGCTAAGCGGCGCTATAGAGACAGAGTTGAAGCTGATTTCTTGGAGGGTGATCCAACACGAGTGTGGAAAGGACTCCGAACCATCACTGGCTTTGAAAGAAAGTCCCCTCCTATGATGAATGTGAGTAAAGCCCTCCCTGATGAACTTAATGCTTTTTATGCTCGCTTTGACATGAAAAGCACAGACTATCTTGCACTAGCTGCAGCATGTGAAGCAAATGAGGATGCACCTTTCTGTGTCTCTGAGGTCGATGTGAGCAATGCCTTTAGGAGGGTTAATTGTAGAAAAGCTGCTGGACCGGATGGAATTTCTAACAGGGTTTTGAAATCCTGCGCTGCTCAGTTAGCTCCTGTGTTCACTTATATCTTTAACACATCATTGGCTCAAGAGACAGTTCCTACTTGCCTCAAGCAGTCTGTTATCAACACCAGCATGTTGATTTTCCAACAAGAGGAGATAACATCCTGGACCTGGTCTACACTACACACAAAGGAGCATACAAAGCCACCCCCCTCCCCCACATTGGACTTTCAGACCATATCACTGTTATGCTAATGCCCGCATACAGACAAAGGGTAAAAGCGAACAAACCGGTTCGTAAGCAGGTAAAAGTGTGGCCTGAGGGAGCCTCCGATGCTCTTCAAGACTGCTTTGACACAACAGACTGGGAAATGTTTAAGCAGGCAGCCACTTACAACAACCGGACAGACATAGAGGAGTATACAGACACTGTAACCTCTTACATCACCAAGTGCATCGATGATGTGACCCACACAAAAGACATCATCACTCGGGCTAACTGGAAGCCATGGCTGACAGGGGATGTCCTCAGGCTGCTGAGGGCCAGAGACAAAGCCTACAGAGCTGGGGATGAAGCTGGCATGAAAACAGCGAGAGCCAACCTGTCCCGTGGCATCAAGGAAGCAAAAAAGGAATACACTCACAAGATAACCACCCACTTCAAAGACAGCAGGAACGCACAAAGCCTATGGCAGGGCATTCAGGCCCTCACGGACTACAAGCCCGCGCCACAGAGCTGTGAGAGCAACATCCCTCTGCTCAACAACCTGAACCGCTTCTTTGCTCGCTTTGAAGCACAAAACAGCACCTGCCCACAGAAGACCCATCCCCCTCTACATGAGCAGCCCCTGTGCCTCTCTGCCGACAGCGTGAAGAGGACACTTGCTGCTATCAACACCCGTAAGGCAACAGGTCCAGACAACATCCCAGGTCGTGCACTGAAGGACTGCGCAGGGGAGCTTAAGGATGTCTTCACAGACATCTTTAACACTTCCCTGAAGCAAGCCATCGTCCCATCATGTTTCAAAGCTGCCACCATCATACCTGTGCCGAAGAAAACTGCTCCATCCTGCTTCAATGACTACCGCCCTGTGGCACTGACACCCATCATCATGAAGTGCTTTGAGCGGCTTGTCATGTCACATATCAAAGCCATTCTCCCCCCCACCCTGGACCCCTTCCAGTTTGCATACCGAGCCAAGTGGTCTACAGAGGATGCAATCTGCTCTGCCCTCCACCCAGCCCTCACCCACCTGGAAAAAAGAGACTCATATGTGAGATTGCTGTTTATAGACTTCAGTTCTGCATTCAACACCATAATACCACAACAACTCATCTGCAAACTTGACAAACTGGGACTCAGTACCTACCTCTGCAACTGGCTACTGGACTTCCTCTGTCAGAGGCCCCAAGTAGTACGTGTTGGCAACAATACCTCAAGCAGCATCACACTGAGCACAGGGGCCCCCCAAGGCTGCGTGCTCAGTCCGCTGCTCTTCACCCTGCTGACGCATGACTGCACTGCAACCTACAGCAACAATCACATAGTGAAATTTGCTGACGACACAACTCTGGTGGGTCTCATCACCAAGGGCGACGAGACTCAATACAGGTTGGAGGTCGACCATCTGACCACGTGGTGCAGGGACAACAACCTCCTGCTGAACGTCAGCAAGACCAAAGAGATTGTTGTTGACTTCCGGAGAGGTCACACCCAACACCTGCCACTGACCATCGACGGTGCTGTGGTGGAGAGAGCGAGCAGCACCAAATTCCTGGGGGTGCACATCAGTGAAGACCTCTCCTGGACCACCAACACTGCATCACTGGCGAAGAGAGCTCAGCGCCGCCTGTACTTCCTGCGGAAACTCAGGCGAGCAAGTGCTCCACCAGCCATCATGACCACATTCTACCGAGGCACCATTGAGAGCATCCTCTCCAGCTGTATCGCTGTGTGGGGCGGAAGCTGCACTGAATACAACAGCGCATAGTGAACACAGCTGGAAGGATCATTGGTGCTTCACTCCCCTCCCTGAAGGACATTTACACCACCCACCTCACCCGCAAGGTGACCAAAATTGTGAGTGATGCAAGTCACCCCGCTCACAATCTGTTTGATCTACTGCCCTCTGGGAAGAGGTACAGAAGCCTGCGCTCCCGCACTACCAGACTCACCAACAGCTTCATACACCAAGCTGTAAGGATGCTGAACTCTCTCCCTCCTCTCCCCCCTCCACCTTCAGCTACATAACATCCTGGACATTGGACCCACAATGGCCGCCTGCACTACTCCACTTGCACACTTGCACACTTTACAACTTGGTGTTGTTGTCCTGAAAACACAACACTTCTGCTGCTCTTACATAACTTGCACCACTATGCCACTTTCTTTATTACTTAGGTCAAACAGAACTACCCAAGCCTTTTATTGGCCTGACTTTGCACTAGTATTTTATTGACTGTCTATGCACAATTTCAACCAAATTTTGCTGCTCTTATTTTTTCATTATTATATGTGCCCTCTTATTTACTTATTTACTTACTTTTTTGTTTACTTGAATGTTATGTTTGTCTGTGGACTTAAATTGGAAAAATATGTCTTGTCTTCACCGTGGGATAGTGAGAAACGTAATTTCGATCTCTTTGTATGTCTGGAACATGTGAAGAAATTGACAATAAAGCTGACTTTGACTTTGACTTTGGACTTTATTGTTCCAGTACCGAAAAACAAAAGTCCATCATGTCTGAATGACTACCGCCCAGTAGCACTGATGTCTACAGTGATGAAGTGTTTTGAGAAGCTTGTGAAAAACATTATCTGCTCATCCCTCCCTGCCTCCTTCGACCCCCTCCAATTTGCTTACAAAGCCAACAGGTCTACAGAGGATGCCATCTCAAACCTCATGCACACCACATTAACTCACCTGTAGGAGGGGAATGGGAATTATGTGAGGATGCTGTTCATTGACTTTAGTTCAGCATTCAACACGATAGTACCTCTCACCTTGGTCACAAAGATGAAGGCCTTAGGACTGAACACCACCCTGTGTCACTGGATATTTGACTTCCTCACCAACCGTTCACAAGTGGTTAGAGTGGGGGGTCTGACATCTGACTCATTAACCATCAGCATTGGTGCTCCCCAAGGCTGTGTTTTGAGTCCACTGCTGTACAACATCTATACACATGACTGCAAAGCCAACAGTAGTCATACCTCCATCATCAAGTTTGCAGATGACACAGTGATCTTGGGCCTGATTAGTAACAACAATGAACAGCTCTACTTGGATCAGGTTGATGAGGTGGCACAGTGGTGTCAATCTAACAGTTTTTACACTGAATATCAATAAAACCAAGGAAATGGTAGTGGATTACAGAAGGCAGCAGCAGAACTACAGTTACACCCCACTAATGATCAGCGGGCAACCTGTAGAGAGAGTCACAAGTTTTAAATACCTTGGTGTCCACATTACTGAAGACCTAACATGGACTGTTAACACTCAATATGTTCTGAAGAAGTCCAGACAACGACTCTACTTCCTTCGTCAGCTAAGGAAATTCAAAGTTTCTACATCCATCATGAAGGCCTTCTACACTTCAGCGGTTGAGAGTGTTCTAACTGGTAGCATCATCACCTGGTATGGGAACTCCACAGTTAGAGATTGTAGTACTCTGCAGAGAGTAGTGCGCTCAGCTGAACGTACTATAAGAACTCAACTCCCTGCTCTACAAGATATCTATTCCAGAAGAGTACTCCTAAGAGCCCAAAAGATTCTGAAGGACTCTTCTCATCCTAACAATGGATTATTCCTACCGCTGAAATCAAGAAGACGCCTATGTAGTCACAAAGCCAGAACTGAGAGACTCAGGAGAAGTTTTTATCCCCAGGCCATCCGAACTCTGAACTCACACTATACTGACTTTGTATAGTGTGAGTTCGGTATACGGTATGCACATTTATTACACGGCTCTTCAGAGTGCTGCAGAACATTCCATTCACATGAATGGGCCTTCCCAACGTTCGGGCCTATGTTAAATCTACATAAATCACCGGCAAAGCATTTAATGACCGCTGTCAATGGCAACGGGTTTTGTGCTTCTGATTAATGTCTTTCATATCACTTGTTGGTGCCCCCCCCCCCCCATTCCAATCCTCCCCCACCTTTCTTATGCAGCCCTTGCCACTTAATCTACTAAACCCCTCTTCTACTGCACTTTTTACCCCCCCACTTTGCACAAATAGGCTGACACCAGACATAATTTCACTGCATTTCTTACTTCCAGTAACTATATGCATGTGACAATAAACTTCCTTGTATCCTTGTATTCATATTTTACCTGCATTTTGACTGGCTGTTGCTAATGTTGAGCCTATTCAAAAGAAAAGACAGCTGTACACTAACAAATATAAATGATATTTTATTTAAAATAATGTGGAAATTCAATTTTGCGGATGGTCTTCCACCTGCTGTTCCATCCGACCCTGTGAAGAACAAATAAAAGAGAACAGGTGAGTGCATTTATATTAATTTTACATTCAGTCAACAGTCATTTTACATTTAGTCAAAACTTAAATAGGATATGCCAATAGCTGGTTACGCTAGACTTTTTTGCTGCTGCTGGGTCATTCCTTCATCCTTGCACTTGTAGCCTAGATCAAGTGTGAGGATGCCGGCGCCGACGGTAGGCTACCAAGTCGCGGGAATAACGGAGCAGTGGACTGGAGATGCGGATGGTGTTTCTGTCTTAATATTATTATTATAACTGTGTACGTTCAGATAACCTACCTGTAAGTATTGATACTGCTCCTTTGTTAAGTTTAGTTCATACTGTTATCAGTCTGTGCTCGTTAGAAGCATTGAGGATTGTAAATGCGTTGATATAACGCGAGTGTGAGAGTGAAATGGTCGCGCCTATGTTAAATCTACATAAATCACCGGCAAAGCATTTAATGACCGCTTGTAGCTGACGCTGGAAGGTCAGTTGAAGCATAAGAGGAAATAAGAGATTTTATTTGAATGTATCATTGAATATTGTGTGAATTGAGTCATTGTATTTGGATTATGCAATTCATGTAAATTTATCATGTTTAATTTGTACTTGGGCGGGTGTGTTCACGTGACCTTTCCTTATTTGACCCGGACGCGTTAGCGTTCAGAATGGACTAAGAATAAGGCCGCATGTACGTGATTCTAAGTTGTATGTGAAGTTGAACTGAATTCTACTGCTGGCTATCAGGCGCACACGGTAATGAACTATTTTATATGTATCGTATTTTAAAGATTGATTGTATGTTTCTTGTTGTGATGTTATGTGTAAAACTGTTGTTGTATATTTGTCTTTGTATGTCTTAGTTTTCACGGTGTTCCAACAGCAAATAAAATTGGAATTGGACATCAGTATGAGACGTGGAGTCAATGAATTTAAGCTATAGCCAGTGGATAGTTACACCGCTGTCAATGGCAACAGGTTTTGTGCTTCTGATTAATGTCTTTCATATCACTACGCAAGGACTGGAACTTCATTCAAACGTGAAAGCAGACGGTTGATCAGCTGTGTTCTAAAGAATGTTTGATTTAAGTTCAGCAGCGTGTGTTGCAAACTATTTGTTTCTCAGCAAATGCCACGATGAACGGTAACAAATAGGCTAGGTTATGTAGGCTAAAGTCATATCGTGGGGAGTTTATTATTTCGTTTTGGCAAGTAGCCGTATAATAAGCGGGATAATGTATAGAACGCCGGTCATTACTGTGAAAATAAGTCCCTTCAGGGCGGAACAAGACATCTCCGCTGCGCCCTGTGATTTCATGCGTTTTTGGCTATAAGCTTCATTGTTTTGGAGTTTTGTAGCTTGTTGAACAAAGAGGTCTCGCCTAGAATTGGGCTATGTCTACACAAAACCATCGGGTGTATTTCCTCTTACCGCTTTCACACCTTTAGCCTACCGGTAAGGAAAAAACTTGCGTGCACACACAGAGGTGAAAGCGGCTAAAAGTGCTGTAGTGCATCTGCCAGACCAGTCGATGGCGCCGCGGCCGTGCAGAGGCTTCACATTTAGGCCTAATTCGCGTAGAAGACAAAACATTGTTGAAACAGTTTGTTAAGCTGTCGCATGAAATAAGGAGACTACATGCAATTCGGTTTTCCATTCAGCTGTTAAAGTACTAAAGTTCATTTTCAAGGTATGTGACTTATGTGGAATTTCAAATGCTTAGGCCTACTTGGTCAGTGGATCTTCTGGCCAATCGATTTCCGTTTCGGGAATGAAAATTAACAAAACAAAAAACGAGGGATTATTTGATTTCCGTTTTAAAATACAAAATCGAAAAACGAGAATTAAGTCATTCTCCGTTTTCCTAATCGGTTTCAAAACATCAAAATACAAATATCGAAATTAGTCGTCATTATTCAATGAAGCCTAGTCTTAGGCTAATCTGAGTAGCCTAGGCTACCCAGAAGCTCGCATCATAGTCTTAGGCTAACTTGGTAAAAATAGGCTACCTGTTAGATATGGCGGCCTTGGAAAGTGTTGCGAGGGATATAGAAGAGATGGTTAAAAAGGACATGTCTTATGCAGAAATCCCAAACACTTTAACAAATAACTTTGGTTCACAAAGAGGAACTCTGAGGAGCATCCTACGATTTTGCACCCAGCATAATTAGGCATCCACTAATTCGGGACCACCTGGAAACTGAGGTGGCGCAGTTTGTGAGGTAGCCTAGGCCCTAGGGGATGCCAGGCCTACTGCAGTCACGTAGCCTATACTGTATGCAATCATTTTACTCATTTTACTTTGATGTATTTATTAGGTTGGTCCAACATACAGTACCTCAGAATTATTGGCACCTCTGCTAAAGTTGATGCCAGTAGAAAAATGAGAAAATATCCAACTTATAGATAAGGACTCCTGGTTTGATGCTCAGATTTGATGCTCAGATGCTTGATTTGATGGTAATTTTGATACCATAGATTTAAGAGACCCAGTCAGACCAATAGTATGAAAAATCAGGAACAGAGTTTATTTACAATGATGCACATCAAGGGAGAGACAGCATGACTTCACCTAAAGATCCATCAGCTGCTCTAACTAGACAAGGAAATATTTAGGGTTTAAGTATCCTTCCAGGCTGACGGGAGATGGTGTTGGTCATCCCATCTCACGTGGACTACACTGAATCAGACCCTGATTAGTGGCAGCCTGGCAATCCGGAGCAGATAGACGCAGCCATACAGAACAGTGAAACACTGCAATATCTCTAAACACAGTCACACACAGATATACACAGGGACAGTACAGATATCATACAGTCATTACATAGAATCATACTTTTAGTATCAAAGTGACTCACTAATGAGAAATGTAGAACATTAAACCATATATTGGAATATTGGACATAATGTTCTATTCCACTTTCTCTCAGATTAGATTATATTAGATTCGATTAAACTTTATTGTCATTGTGCAGAGTACAACAGAGACAATGAAATGCAGTTTGTGTCTAACCAGAAGAAAATATATAGTGCAGTGTAGACAGTAGTATACAGTTATTTTCAGAAGGTGGTTTAGAGTAGTATAAATTAAATATAAGTATGTGCAGTGTATTAGCAGTAACCTTATAAGAGCAGAATAAATATGGCTGTAATATGAACAATGTATGAACATCATGTACAGATATGTGCAATGTAGTGGCAGTATACATTATAGTAGTAAGAACAATATAGATATATGCAGTGCATTAACAGAATATATTACAGAAAAACTGAATAAATATGGATATTTAGTATGAACCATATAAACAGATATGTACAGTATGTACAGCTATGTGCAGTGTGGTAACAGTACCATCGTAGTGCAGAAACAGTAACATTATAATAGTAGGCCTATTAAGAATAAGTGCCGGATGAAGAGCAGTAGAATAGTAATAGTAGAGCAGTAGCAGTAAACAAATAGACACTATGGATGATTGATGCTCATTGAGCTCAATGCAAATCAAACCAGCTATAATAGGCTAACTGAAATAAAACCATGCCAATCTGTATGGTGAAGGGTATGTGATGATTAGGAGCTATTTTAATTCCAAAGGCCAGGGGAACTTTATCAGGATGCATAGTATACTGGATCCATGAAATAACTGGCCTTTAAAAATAAAAATCTACCTGTCTCTATGGGAATGTAACATAGGGGTGCCAATGCTTATGACCCTATTTTAATGAAGAAAATTTAGTTATTTATGATACATTAATCATTCACAAAGAAAATTGATGTCCTTATAGGTTAAATATTTCCTTTTTTTTTTTACTTAAGGCATTAAGATCAATTTCCAAAAGATTTACATTCCTCTTTTTAGTCAACTTTAGCAGAGGTGTCAATAATTCTGAGGTACTGTATGTTGGACCAACCTAATAAATACATCAAAGTAAAATGAGTGATTGCATACAGTAGGCATGGTAGGCTACATGACCGCAGGCCTGGCATCCCCTAAGGCCTAGGCTACCTCGCAAACTGCTTTTGCCACCTTACAGTAGTTCCCAGGTGGTCCCGAGTTAGTGGATGCCTAATTATGCTGGGTGCAAAATCATCGGATGCTCCTCTCAGACTAACCTCTTTGTGAACAAAAGTTATTTAAAGTGTTTTCTGCATAAGACATGTCCTTTTTAACCATCTCTTCTATATCCCTCGCAACACTTCCCAAGGCCGCCATATCTAACAGGTATTTTTTACCAAGTTAGCCTAAGACTATGATGCGAGCTTCTAGGGCCTCTAGCGAATAGGCTTCATTGAATAATGATCGTCGAAATTTAAGACTAATTTCGGTATTTGTATTTTGATGTTTTGAAACCGATTAGGAAAACGGAAAACGACTTGATTCTCGTTTTTCGATTTTGTATTTTAAAACGGAAATCAAATAATCCTTTGTTTTATGTTTTGTTAATTTTCATTTCCGAAACGGAAATCGATTGGCCAGAAGATCCACTGACCCTACTTATTGCATTAGGTCTGAGTACCACTGGAGAAAACATTAACATGTGTCAGTCAGTCATAGGTTGTAGTAAGCTTAGCTAATGTTTAACTAAGTTAAGCTAATGGTGTGCTTCAGTAACTTGGCCACAAAAGGCTGATACATTGTGCACATAAATCATGACAGGGGAAAATAATAACCGGTTTAAAAAAAAAAAAACAGCGTCATGTAGATGGCGTCAAGCCGCCATGGTTATTGTTTGGCTTGAAGATGAAGACGAGTAACCACGTCTTGTGAACAAGCTTAAAAAGTAGGGCATGGATCTGCATATCATTTTGAGGTGGTGTACAAAAATATGATAATTTTAGGACAGGTTCTCTAATAGTCGGCATGTTCGTATAATTGATTTGGAGGGATATTTGCCTCTCTTGTTTCAACTCACCTTTAAACTTTTGGTGTGGGCTGCAGGGGCATGTTTTAGGAGCTCCACCTCCTCTTCCAGCCCTGGCTTCCATTTCATGATCGCTTCTATAATAAGATTGAATTTGTGATCAAATTTCAGGCAAACGCTTACAGATACAGTATTAGACACTTTATTTTTCTGGTTCATGTTCATACACAGCACAGGACAGGCCCAAAAATGGGCGTGTCACCAACACTCAGGGAGAGATGAAGTGCACAGCTAACTGTCTGTATCATAGAAAGAAAACTGATAAACTCACCTGCACAACAGGCCATAAAAGTAAATAAAACACTCAGTAAATAACGTTAGTACATGCCATTTCCCTCGCCACTGACTGCATCGCCATGGCAATACCAAACGGTCTCACAAAACGCTAAGTTAACATAACGTTATTTAACCGTAAAATAATCCACGAAATGTCAAAAGATAGGGAATAATCTTAAACACATTTCCCTTTCTAACATAAAAACATCAGAAAAAAATAAAAACACTTACAGAACTGAGCTGTATTTGGGTAATGGTGATGGTTTTATACAGTTAGCAGCTAGCATGTTCTGTAATATCTTCATTGAACTCAGTATTACAGATAGCCTACACTTTTACTTTAGGAAATAAAGTGAAACTCACCAAAACAGTCTTCAATACTATTGAAAGCACCACGAAATTGTCGATTGGATGTGAAGTTTTGCTATGCAGTTATGGTTGAAATAATAGCCCATCAGCGCATCTCTAGTGTGTGTGCCTCTCTCTCGCTCAGAGGGGATGGAGAGGCTGAGGGTCGATCCAGCATGGATTCTAAACTCTGTGGTGGATGGGATCTACAATTAGGTGTTAACAATACTACTACGCTAGGTCGAAGTACTCCCAAGTGCTATTGCGCCACACATTGTAGTTCTCCTGTTTATTCGCTTGGAAAATCGCCACGTTTCATGTTGCGTGGCCGTAGACATTTCTATCAACTACTCGTGCAACTGTATTTAAGTCGGGAAAACGTGGATTTTTGATTACTTCTACGGCTAGTTACGGCAAAGCCCGCTAGCATAGCAACATGCTAACACAGTCCAGCCGCGCACCAGAGCATTTAAGTGCACGTACCGACACGGGAGAGGTATGACTCAACTCGTGAAAGTTAAGGTAAGAACATATATTACTACTGACATTGGGTGGCGTGTTCCTTTAAGAGATGCTATGGGTAGGTGCTTAGATCCCTGTGATGGTGCTGATTGGAACCGGGCTAGTTTCTCTTCCAGTAAGAGACTACACAATGAGACAATTAGAGAATTTGGCATGTCACTTAGACGACTAGTTGTTAAAGCGTATCCCTCTGCCGATCTTACCACTCAAGATCTACTGGCCAAGGATCATTTCATTGCGAATGTGGGAAATGGGGATTTGCGTGTGAGCTTGCGTAGTTCTAAACCAGCAACACTAGAGGATGCTATCAACCTAGCTGCTGAGCTGGATCTCATTAGGGGTCTAGAGGGTGGGGCGTTGGCACTTGATTGTAGAGTACGTGGGGTTGTGGAAAGGTCTGCCAGTGATGAGCGAATTGATTCCCTGCTGGGGGTTGTAGAGGGCCTATGGCAGGAAGTGAAATCGCTGCAAACTGCTGTGAAAGCGGTAGTCAGTCCTAGTGGCTCTATCCCCACTTCAACACCACCAGAGTCAACTCCATTTCTGCGTTCATCTAAACCACCTGTGTCATCTTCTAGATGGGGTACAGATCGTAATGGGGGATGCTGGGAATGTGGGTGTAATTGCCACATTCGTCGGGACTGTCCTTATCTGCAGGGAAACTAGAGGGGGCGCGCACAGAGGGCCAAATGCTCGCCCCCTCTTCTGCATCTACCATGGCCCTTGACGTTTTGAAGAGAGGTTCCGGCTACCTTAACGCTAAAATAGGTGGGTTTGATTGTCCTGTACTTGTAGATACTGGCGCTTCACGTTCTGTTATTCCAAAGCAATTCTGGCTGTCTATAACTAAGGGGGGATGTGACCTGGAAGGGTATAAAGGTATGGCAGCTAATGGGGGGGGGGGGGGGTGCATGTGTTTGGTTGCTGGCAGACTGTGAGTCAACTTGGTTCGCTTGCACTGGTTGCAGAGTTTTTAGTATCCGATGTTCCCTCTAGAGACAGTTTGCTCGGGTTTGACTTTTTATCGCAGTATGGTGCGGTGGTTGATCTGCGCAATAAACACTGCCAAATAATGGGCCAGACGTTCCCTCTGATATATCTTAATCCCTCTTTGGAGCCGCAACCGGTTGTTATTCAGGCCGATACGGTGGTGCCCCCTCGCAGTGAAGCCATTGTTCTGGGTCAGCTCCAAAGTGGTTGGGGAGATTATGCTCAAGAGATGTTGGAGCCCTCTCCTTCCATCTCTAAACATTGTGACATTTTGGTAGCTCGAGTTATTTGCAGGGTCCAGCAAGGTGTCTTGCCCATTCGAGTTATCAATGTGACTAATGATGGCTTAATGTTAAAAAGTGGAATGAAAGTAGGCACTTTATTTACTGATGTAGAAGTGGATCATGACATGTCAGGGAGTTGTGTAGGGGAAGAAAGTGTGCATTGGACAGTTGGAAGCTGTTAGGGATTTGCTTCATAACAACATGGCAGTCTTTAGTCAGGGAGAGGCTGATTTAGGCACGACCCATCTGACCCTACACGAGATTGATACAGGTGATTCCAAACCAGTTAAGATGCACCCGCGCAGAGTCCCACTTCACTTACAGCAGGAGGTGACAGACAATCTGAAGCAAATGCTTGCTGGTGGTATTATCAGCCCTTCTTGTAGCCCGTGGGCAGCACCAGTGGTGTTGGTTAAGAAGAAAGGGGGCGGGTTGAGATTTTGCGTGGACTAAAGGAAGCTCAATGAAGTGACTAGAAAGGACGCGTATCCCCTTCCCAGAATTGACGATGCTTTGGATAGCCTAAGCCATGCGTGTTGGTTTTCTACTATAGATTTAGTAAGTGGCTATTGGCAGGTCGAGGTCGACCCAAAGTATGGTCCTAAGACCGCGTTTGCCACACGCCAGGGGTTGTTCGAGTTCAATGTTCTAAGTTTTGGCCTTTGTAATGCGCCTAGCACTTTTCAGCGTCTGATGGACCTTGTACTCGCTGATCTGCAGTGGACTACTTGTTTAGTTTATTTAGATGACATAATCGTCTTTGGACGCACTTTCCATGAGTATCTGACACGGCTGGATGGTGTTCTGGGGAAGTTGCGGCAGGCTAACTTGAAGGTCAAGCCATCTAAATGTGATCTATTTTCCACACAGGTTCATTATCTCGGACATGTTATCTCCGCTGAAGGAGTAATGCCAGATCCAGCTAAGGTGCAGGCAGTAAGGGAGTGGCCTGTTCCCACTTGTCAGACTGAGGTGCAGGAGTTTCCTTGGGCTAGCTTCATATTACAGACGCTTTGTGAGAGGATTTGCGGATATTGCTCGCCCTTTGCACCAGTTGACAGAGAAGGGAAGGCGGTTTCGATGGAGTGACAACTGTCAAAGCGCTTTTGATCGACTAAAAACTTGCTTAATCACTGCTCCTGTATTGGCTTATCCAGACCCCAATAAGCCATTCGTCTTGGATACAGACGCGAGTGATGTGGGGATTGGGGCAGTGTTATCCCAAGAGGATGGTGGGTTGGAGCGTGTGGTGGCGTATGCTAGTAGAGCTCTTACAAAGCAGGAACGCAAATATGCCACAACAAAAAAGGAACTTTTGAGTATGGTTACTATCACTAAGCATTTTCGACATTACTTGTTGGGGAAGGCCTTTGTATTGCGAACCGATCATAACTCACTACGCTGGTTGCACAATTTCCAGGGCTTGGAGGGACAGCTGGCTCGCTGGGTCGAGCAGCTTGCTAATTTTCAATATGAGATTGTCCATCGCCCAGGTAAATTGCATAGCAATGCTGATGCCCTTTCCAGGCTGCCTGCTTTCCTTGAGGAAAGGCCTCGGTCGAATCCACATAATCCTCAGGCAGTGGCTGATGCGGTCGAACCAAAGGTCTGTGCAGTGCAGGAGTGTCCGTCCCATGTAGGGTCTGTAGAAATGGATGAGCTGTCAGGCACAAATAGCTGATAGAGAGTTGGGCCGGATAATTGAGTATAAAAAACAAGCTGATGGTAGATTGAAGCCAGATGATCTCGATCTGCAAAAATATGCTCCTGTCTGGGGTCAGCTTGAAGTACGGGGGGCTAGATTAGTAAGGATTCCGCCTGCTCACTCAGATGCTGCTTCCCAGGTGCAGGTGGTGTTGCCTCGGGCAATGGTGCCTAAAGTGTTAGAGCAGCTTCATAGTGTCTCCACCGCAGGTCATCTGGGGGTGCAAAAACTGCAGGGGAAGGTTAAGGACCGATTCTATTGGCCAGGCTGGTTTGAGGATGTCAGGGGGTGGGTGCGGGAATGTGTTGATTGTGGTTCCCGCAAGGCTCAGGGCAAGCAACCGTGTGCACCTTTGCAGCCATCAGTTACATCTAGGCCTTTTGAACGAGTAGCCCTTGACATCCTTGGTCCTTTACCACTGACACCGGGGAAGAATCAATATATACTGGTTATTGGTGATTATTTCTCTAAGTGGACAAAGGCTTTTCCATTGCCAAACCAAGAAGCGGCCACTGTGGCCAAAGTGTTGACCGAGAAATGGGTGTGCTGGTTTGGGGTGCCTCGGAGCCTTCACTCCGACCAAGGTCGTAATTTTGAGTCGACTTTGTTTAAAGAATTGTGTAAACTTTTGCACATGCATAAATCTAGGACATCTCCTTACCATCCCCAGTCTGATGGGCTAATTGAATTTTGCCTTATGTTATGTTAGCTTATCGTAGCAGTGTCCATGCTAGCACCTCTTTCACTCCCTACAGAGTGTTGTTTGGACAGGAAATTGTCTTGCCTATTGATGTTATGTTAGGGGTTGGACCTCAAGAGACCTTTACCTCTGTGGACAATTATGTGTCTAAGTTGAGGGAGACATTGTCTACTGTAGAAAAAACATGAGTAAAAAACTGAGTAAAAAACATCAGGCCAAGGGGTGACTCGGGGACGAGTCCTTTTTTTTCAAGGGGGGGGAAAGTGTGATGTGAGTGAATTGTGGGACTGTGGGGATTGTTAATCAGCTGGGACTGAATTTGGACTAATTGAATGAACTGCAACAGGTGAGGCTGATTGGGGTTACCTGAAACAGAACTGACAAAAGGGGAATGGGGGAAGCGAGAGGGGAGATCACCTGACGGCTGCTGTTCGACACTCTTGGGTGCGGGAGGGTGTCGTTCGCAGTCATTTAGGATTGCCGGCGACGAAGACAGGTAGCCTAGCCGGGTTATTCGCTTCCTGAGTTAAGAGGGGAGGTTTGCTGCCTCCTGTATGTAGTCAGGGCCGGGGCCTTAGTAGAGTGGGGAGCCGCGTCTGTCTGCTGTCTGGTGTTCCGTGGCATGGGGTGAGCCAATATGTCCTCCCTCCACGTCTGCGCTGTCCAGCTCCATTGGGAACTCGGAAATCAGCGCCACAAACTCAGACCCCAGGAGGGGGTGTCGCCGGTCGGCTAGTTAAGTGAACATTTTACTGCATGTGTGTGCGTGTGCGCGCGCTTGTGTGTGTATGTGTTCTTAGGAGTGCATTGGGGGGATGATAACGGGCTTAGTGGGGCAGTTGTGTATGCAGAGTTATCGTAACTTCTCTTGGACAGTTGTGGGTGTGTGTGTAATTCTCAGAGTGGAGTGATTAAATAGTTTGCAGTGCCTTCTTATAGGGTGATGTGTGTGCCAGTGTCGGTGTGCGATTTAACGTCTACCTTTAATGAGTGACAATTTAATGAAGCTGGTTACTCTGCTGCTATTTACTGCCTTTGCTTCCGTGAACCCCCTGCACATTTTAAATCCATATTAATGTTTACATATGAATTAATAATAAAGATTGTTACATTTGCCCAAACAACTGGTTGTGTTAATTTGCAGGCTTTGGTATTTATTGCAAATATCTAATTGCAAAACAAAGAAAACCCACATTTATTACAGTGCCCAAAGTCGCTTTACAATTGGGGTGGGGGGTTAGGGGTCAAAGGACTTGGTGAAAAGAAATGTTTTGAGGTGCTTTTTGAACATGGGCAGGGACGGGGCAGAGCGGACATGGATTGGTAGATTGTTCCAGAGTGTGGGAGCGTTTGCAGAGAAAGCCCTGCCCCCAAAAGTCCGCAACCTGGTGCGGGGGGTGGCCAGCAGGTCCTTGTCAGAGGACCGCAGGGAGCGTGACTGAGTGTAGGGGTGGAGGAGGTCTGTGAGGTATTGTGGTGAGAGTCCATGGAGAGATTTGTAGGTGAGCAGGAGGATCTTGTAGGCGATGCGTGACTTAACTGGCAACCAGTGTATGTGTTACACATATGAAGTGTAAGATGACTTCAAGGGTTACAGAAGTGAAATGTATTGAAATAGTGAACACTTTTCACTATGTGGTTGAGTCAATGACGGTTCAGTTCAATAACCTTTTTGACGAGTTTTGCTAGCTTAATAAATCAGTTCGAGCTCTGCTTCACTTGACATCTGAGAATGAAATGAATGATGATCAAATTAGATGGTTTAAGCCCAAGGCAAACAGTTTTATGGATTTCATGGAAAAGGCCAAAGCATCGGCGGAAGAGGTCCACCTACATGTTGCGGAGTCTGTGAAACATAATGAAGAGGTTGAACCATCCGATAGTGTGTCTGTTGTGTCAGTTGCTTCACGTAAGCAAGGGTCCACAGTGTCTTCCTCTGTTTCAAGAACGTCTTCATCTGCCACAGCTGCTCGCATGAAAGCTGAATTAGAAAGAGCTGCATTATTAGCACAAGTCTCTGCTTTAAAACAGAGACAGCAGCTTGATGAACAGGAAAATAAAGCTAAACAAGAAGCTGAAGCTACTTTAGCTAAGTTTATATTACAAAGGAAAGAATTAGAGTTACAAACGGCATTAGCAGCAACAGACACAAAATTTAAAATGCTAGATAAATTTGAGAGTGCTCAAGCTCCATCCAGAGCCCCTAGTCGTAATGGAATGAACTCTTACATTGAGATAGCTGATCCCTTGGAGCCGCCTATTCACTGGCAAGCTAAGCCCATTCCTCCCAACTCCAGGTCATGTATAGAGGAGCGCAAGCTTACTGACTGTAATGCATAGTACTCCTATGAAACACACACAGCCAGAACTAGAGTATGTTAGTTCCACGCAAGTCATCACAGAATTCTTGGTGAAACAACAAAGGCACCTCAGACCATTCCTATATTCAAAGGGGATCCTATGGAGTATAGGCTGTTCATCAGGGCCTTTGAACACGGTGTTGAGGAAAAGACAGACAGTTGTAAAGACAGGCTGTATTATATGGAGCAGTACACAAGCGGGGAGCCAAGAGATCTTGTGCGTAGTTGTCTGCATATGGAATCAGAGCTTGGCTATCAAGAAGCAAGGAGACTTTTGAAAGAACACTATGGAAATGAATACAAAATATCAGTTGCATATATTGAAAAGGCACTGAACTGGCCTGCTATTAAGCCTGAAGATGGAGAAGCACTCCACACATTTGGCCTCTACCTCACTGGATGTCGCAATGCCATGGCAGATGTAGAGTACATAGATGAGCTTGACGGCACAACAAATATGCGAGCCATCGTCATCAAACTTCCCTACAAACTGAGAGAACGTTGGAGAAGTATCTTTGATCGGGAGTAGTGTAGAGCAAGTTTAGTGATCTTGTGGATTTCATCAATAAGCAAGCCAGAGAAACTCTAGACCCTGTTTTTGGTAATATAATAGAGAGTACCAAGAGTCAAGCTAAAATTCACGACAACGATCGGTCACACAGGAATGCAAAGACTGACTTCCAGACAGGTTTCACCACTGCTACAACAGTAGTGAAGGATCAAGAGGATGAGACGCCAGTTAGAGTAGACTGTGCTTTCTCAAAACCTTGTCTCTTCTGCCAAGGAGAACATCATACTATGGATAATTGCAAACGAATGAAGGGATCCCTTCATAAGGACAAAATTGAATTTCTAAAGTCTAAGGGTCTGTGCTTCAGCTGTTTGAAACAGGGACATACAAGCCAAGAATGCAGGCAAAAAATTAGTTGCCAGGACTGTCAACTGATACACCCCACAGTCCTGCATATGAAGACTAGGGATCGACCGATATATCGGGCCGATATTTGCGTTTTTTAAGTGTATCGGCATCGGCCGATAAGCGGCTGCGTTCGCCAATAGTTTCCCCCCCCGCATTATTTACATACAGGCGTCCACAGGCAGCTCTGTGTTGCTGGAGATGCTGCAATTCACGTGCAGAGTGCCCCTCCCCCTACTGTCAGAGTGCTGAAGGCATGCTCTTCAAGACAGCAGTAAACTTTAAACTTTCAAGACTTATGAGCTGAAATATTGCCATACACTTTGAAAGTTTGTGGGTCCAAATGGAAAACGCAAATGATTGATAGATAGATAGATAGATAGATACTTATTTAATGCTGAATGCCTCGTCTATAAAGCTGCTTGCCATTGTATTTAGGGAGCTGGAAATAGCTAAGTTGTAGGCTATCCGTAGACTATGTATGCGGTAGCGGTAGCTGTTACGAACACTGGCCAATCATATGATTAAGTAGCCTAATGCCGACGTTGTTCCGTGGTATTTGTGGGAGTTTAATTCAACGACCACCTGGCTGAGTTTTGGACTCGTGTGGTGTGTGTGTCCCTCCCTACCCCTCTCCCTTTGAGCTGGGCGGAGTTGCCATCGCAGTGATATCAGAGCTTTAATAATGAGAGACGTGTTATTCGTTGTTGAATATTAATTGGTGTTAACGTTTATCATGTACCAGACATAAATGTACAGTGTATGCCTTACTTGTGTTTAGAGCTGTTTGCTAACGTTATCATTATCAATCCAGTTCAATGGTAGTTGAGTTTTCGTCAGCTGCCAAACAGTTTGTGTGTGTCTGGTCTGTCTCACTCAGTGGGACACACGCATCACAGCGATATGAGAGTGCTGCGCTACCTGAAGGAGCGCTTTTAAAACTTTGAGAGATATGTTTTTATACCTTTAAACGTTGATGCCGTTTAGAACAGAAACATCTGACGCCACGTTATTTTCCTCTGCTGATTTATGTTCTGTGGTTGACAAATCTGGCAGCTCTTTTTAGAAAATAAAATTGAAACCATGCAGTCTTAAATTACAAATCAAGCACTTTATTTCAGCTACTTTTCAGGCTTATTGTTTTCTTAAATTATTTAAATGTGTTGACAGGTCATTTTGTGATGACCTGAATTATGTCTTATAATATGTCAGCAAGCAATGCATCATCAATCTATCAATCATAGAATTGATTGATAGATTGTAGAATAGCCAAAGAAGATGTAGCATTGTTATAAAACCTTTAAAATCTCTAAACAATCACAAGTAGGGCAGGTCATCACAGTTCATCCATTGCAACTGGATTGATGAAAGGTCACTTACACCTGTAGGCTACATTGTATTTGGGAAAAGCAAAAGGTATCAGCATAATGTTATTTATTTATTTATTTTTTATGTATTTATAAACAAAAACATCTCTGTCAGTTCCATGCCGTTTTCAACAGCTATCAAAAACAAAGGTCATTTTTGGATGGATGGATTTTTTGTGAATATTTCTTCTTCTACATAAGATTTTAGTCATCTTTAGTTCATGTAATACTTTATTGTCAATGCACAAATTAAGTAGTAGTCTGAAACGTTATTGTTAATGCACAAATTAAGTAACAGTAGTCTGAAACGAAATGCTGTTTTACATCTAACCAGTGGTGCAAATAACTGACATGTCCAAATGGGCCTTGATGAAATGCGTCGCTAGACTGTTCATACACATTTTAACGGGCCAAAGTTGAAGAGCTTTTGTCCGTTATTGTTCGTGCAAATATAGGCTGATTCATGTTCCCTTGCATTGTGTAACTGAGGTCCATGGCTAGTCTGGCTTTCATCAGACCAAGCTCAATCTTTTAAGAAATCAAAAAATAAATAGCGGGCAGATCAGGCTGGGTTCACCCAGCCTAGTCCATAGGCACCCGATATTGTTTAATTTTCAGATTGAGATATACACGCTCTGGCTATTCTAAATGCAAAAATGCATTAGGGAGTTATGACAAAACTGTAACTAACAAACTAGATCCTAATAGAAAGCGGTTAGCTTCCCTAAGCTACAGATAGGATTATAAGGTAGGCCTATTTACAACATAAATTGTCAATAGGCTATGCTGGCGACACAAATAAAATCTCCTTTGGAAACCAATGGCTTACGCCTTACAGTATCAAGCGGACTTAAACTGCCATATCGTGGCGAAAAGTTGTAATAACATTCACGCAGTTCCATGAGTCAAGGAAAGCGCGAATGAAGTAGCCACTTCTAAATGGGACGGACCCACTACACAGTAGCTTAAGGTGTGTTGCTAAAGCAGCCATAATGAAATGAAGGTGTCATTGTTTGGATACTTCACACACACGTGCTTTTTAATTTCACAGACTACAACTACCAAGCTGGAATCAAAGCACATCGATTCCCCTCTCACACCCTGCACGCACTTAAAACAAAATAAACAGGCGTCTCAGTCTCACGCATGTATAGGCAAAACTGTATCAGACCGGTGTAACGTTGGTAAATCTTCCATTGCACAGAATGATTTTGTAGCACGTGCAATAAATGACAGTCGAAAGATACAAACAGTGCTGCTATCAATTTGCTTGGTATAACCGCATTTATAGTTTTCTACAAATGCAATCAATCAAATGGGCCTCCATCACTCAACCAACGCTAACGGTAACATTACCTAGGTCCTTATTGATATTACAAGATTAACGTACCTGCAGTAAAAACCAAGCATGTCCGATTAACATCCTCACTTCATCCTCACTTACACTTCATGTGAACATCGTCCTGTCCTTATTAGATGTTCGCTGCGGTAAATTACAGTCCTTGTAGGAAGTGTCCATTATTTTTTCAACCCACTTTTAACTTCCAAAAAAATTACGTCTCACTGCAACGATGCGCCATCTAGTGGACAAACGACTACTTATCGCCAATACTGAAAATGCAGCCATGATGATGATGATGAATATTTTGGCTTTCTTTTGATCCTATTGAATTTTTAATTATGTATCGGCCGTTCTAATACCGATAGTATGTGGGTGCCTGTGTGTGTGCATGTTTATATGTGTGCACCGCCATTTACAGGCCAATGAGCGTACAGTCACTAAATGTACACATAACCTAATTTTTTTAGCCCCCCCCCCCATGGATGAAATTCTACGAAACTTGGCATACCCCCAAGACCCCCAGAGAATGCCAGGTCAATCATACACATAAAATTTGGTGCAGTTCTGAACATCTTAACTGAAGATAGGGGCGATTAAAGCAGAATAATATTGCATTTTCATTTTTGACCGGGGGGGGGGGCAAATCACAAATGAGTGATTATGAGCCAGGTTGATGTGGGCCCTTGAGACCAACATACCATAAAAGATTCACAGAGAACTGTGTCTGCCCTACCCTCCTTTCGGGGGGTCCAGTCCAGCGGGGGGGCTGCAGATCAAAACGAAAAACGATGGTTCCATGCTATCCATGTGGGGTTACATGCCCACCAAGTTTTGTGTACCCCGGTCTTTCAGTGTCCCGGGAATCCTTGTTGGTGTACGTCACTAAATGTACACATAAATTATTTTATTGTAAGGCCCCCCATGAACGAAAGTACACAAAACTTGGCATGCATTCAGAGGGTGTCATAATGATCCTACACTTTTAATTTCGTGCGGTTTTGACCTTGTCAGCCAGAGATATTGAGATGAAAACACCTAATTTTTTGCTTTTTAATTTTTAACTAGGTGGCGCTATACATGAAATAAGTGGTAATGGGATGGGTTGACATGCCCCCTTAAGACCAACATACAAAAAAAAGGTGGACCTCCTAGGCCCTACGGTTCTCGAGATATTCACAGAAAACTGTCTCCGGCCACCTACAGGCCAGTTGGTGTATAGTAACATAAATTAATTTATTGTGTGGCCCCCCATGAACGGAATTCCACAAAACTTGGCGTGCATACAGAGGGTGTCATAATGATCCTACACTTCCAATTTCGTGCAGTTTTGACTATGTTAGGTCACAGATACCTTCAATTACACCACCTCATTTTTACTTTTTTGTGTTTAACTAGGTGGCGCTATACATGAAATGAGTGGTTATGGAATGGGTTGACATGGCCCCTTGAGATCAACATACAAAAAAAAATGGTCCTCCTAAACCCTACGGTTTTCGAGATATTCACAGAAAACTGTGTCTGCCCTACCCTCCTTTCGGGGGGGTCCAGTACAGCGGGGGGGCTACAGATCAAAACGAAAACCGATGGTTCCATGCTATCCATGTGGGGTTACATACCCACCAAGTTTCGTGTACCCCGGTCTTTCAGTGTCCCGGGAATCCTTGTTGGTGTACGGTCACTAAATATACACATAAATGATTTTATTGTAAAGTTCACAAAACTTGGCATGCATTCGGAGGGTGTCATAATGATCCTACACTTTCAATTTCGTGCAGTTTTGACCATGTCAGCCAGAGATATTGTGGTGAAAACACCTAATTTTTTGCTTTTTAATTTTTAACTAGGTGGCGCTATACATGAAATAAGTGGTAATGGGATGGGTTGACATGCCCCCTTAAGACCAACATACAAAAAAAAGGTGGACCTCCTAGGCCCTACGGTTCTCGAGATATTCACAGAAAACTGTCTCCGGCCACCTACAGGCCAGTTGGTGTATAGTAACATAAATTAATTTATTGTGTGGCCCCCCATGAACGGAATTCGACGAAACTTGGCATGCATTCAGAGGGTGTCATAATGATCCTACACTTCCAATTTCGTGCAGTTTTGACTATGTTAGGTCACAGATACCTGCGATTACAACACCTCATTTTTACTTTTTTGTGTTTAACTAGGTGGCGCTATACATGAAATGGTTATGGAATGGGTTGACATGGCCCCTTGAGATCAACATACAAAAAAAATGGTCCTCCTAAACCTTACGGTTCTCGAGATATTCACAGAAAACTGTGTCTGCCCTACCCTCCTTTCGGGGGGTGCAGTCCAGCGGGGGGGCTACAGATCAAAACGAAAAACGATGGTTCCATGCTATACATATGGGGTTACATGCCCACCCAGTTTCGTCTATCCCGGTCTTTCAGTGTCCCGGGAATCCTTGACGGAAATTTGGACATGCGAAAAAAAAAAAAAAAAAAAAAGAAAAATCTGACTAAACCTATATGACCGCCGCTTCGCTGCGCGGCGGTCATAAGGGAGACGGGCTCTGGCTTTACTGTTTATGAATAAAAAATTATATGGAATAGAAACATCTGGAATCTATTTCTTTCAGCTTGAAGTTGGCTACAAAGACCATTCATAGCCTAGAGAAAACGATACATTTTTCTTTATCTGCAATGTTCCAGGAAGATAGGCTTACATTACGACAGAGTATTAGGGCCACACATGAAGGAAAAAATATTTTTGCCATGACGAGATTAAACTCGACATGTCGACTTTAAAGTCACCATGTCAACATTAAACTCGACATTTCGAGAATAAAGTTGAAATGTAATATCGACTTTAATCTCGACGTATCGACTTTAATGTCGCCATGTCGACATTAAACTCAACATTTCGAGAATAAAGTTGAAATATCATGTCGACTTTAATCTCGACGTGTCGACATTAAACTCAACATTTTGAGAATAAAGTTAGTTTGGAGAGAGAACGACCACTCGGGACGATTGAAAGGGAGGACGAATGAAACAATGCAGCAAGTGCAACAATGATTCAGAGTGTTCGAGTGCAACAATGATTAGACATAGGCCTATATCATGTAGACAAAACATAGAACATATTAACCTACGTTGCTCAGCCAAATACTTTGCTGTTAGGTCCTTATCACGGAGTTACAGGCGATAAATGCGATGGTCAAAAGTAGCCTAAACGTCATAGTGGTTTATTTATTTATTGTAGGCCTATTATTAAAGTGTTGTTTTTCATCTAAAGGTTCAACTTCATGCTTACAGTATGCACTAGAGGCATACTAGGCGCTCTCCCCAATCCTAGACTTTAACGTTGCTTGTTTGTAATGGATGCAAAACAGCCTATTGCTGAATGTCTATGGAGGGACGAATGAAGCTGTCCTCCCGACCACCCCATGTAGGCTAGTAGCCTACATGCACACATATTCTCTCACGGGATCAAAATAGTATATATGCTTAGGCTATGTGTTTCTAGCCTCCTATACGTATTACAGGTGAGACATGGAAAAGCAGTTTTAGAAAAATGAGTTTTGCCATGTTATCCTATGGAGAGTGACGGTCTATGGGTCATGAAGGGCAGTTATTTGGATGTGCAGTGGCCTTAACCACGTAAAACAGAGTGAAATAACATTTTGTATAGAAACATTATATCATTGGATACATATATTTTTCTAGCTTTTTAGCCTAAACGGCATAGTGCATGGTATTTCCATAACCGCGAGACAGCACTTCACGATGACAGCAATGAGTAGTTAACAGACAAGACGCAATGAATATCTGCAATCTATCTGAAATAACACCTATTTGAAGCCCGTTTTTTTATGTAACATATTGTGTATTAGTGTAGGCTACATAGCTTAAACCGTGTAGGCTATGTTTAAACAGTAGGGCCTATTGCGAGTTTAATGTCAGCATGTCGACTTTAAAGTCGATACGTCGAGATTAAAGTAGATATGATATTTCAACTTTATTCTCGAAATGTCGAGTTTAATGTCGACATTTTTTCTTCTTCATGTGTGGCCCTAATACTCCGTCGTACTTATATAGGCTATTTTTAGGCTATCCCTGTTTGATCACAGGTTCAAGAAAACGCCTTAGAGTGGATATAACGTCAATGCATTCTAGTTATATTTCATGTACTTTATTTCATAAGTTTTGCTTCCCAGCATGCATTGCGATTCATTTACGCATTTTAGGCTATTATTAGTTTTTTTTTTTTATTTGAAACAATATGGTTTGAACAATTTAGCTTAGGCTAGCCTAGGCCTACTCTGATGATGTTTTGAACAATATGCTACGGGATATGCCAATTAAAAAGTTGTATTAGTTTATTAAGAAAAAGACACCGTAGATGTGAAAGTAGCACATCCTAGCCCGGTATAAAGGTCCATGTCTACTCATCACTAGTGTAATGCATAAGGAGGACGTGATTTCATACATGACTCGTCGACATGAAAACACGAGGTAAGAGTAATTGATTGTGTAATTGTCAGGCAAATCATAAATGCGAGTTCATGTTACAACAACATCTCTCCTAGCAGTCTACCTACAGGATGTAATACCGCAAAATCACGTTTCATGTTTTTTTTTGTTTTTTTTTTTACCATTGCGGAAATATAAACATTGCGCGCATAATGTTGCGGTGACCATTACAGGACGTCCCCTCAAAGTCTCGGGGACGTCTTTTAGACCTCACGAACACAGGTCCACGGGACGTCAAGGGAACCCTACACAATGTTGAGGAGGTGACGTTCGCCAGGGGACCTTTAGGGGACATCGCCAGGACTTTATTTTGTTTACTGGGTAGCCATACCTTGCCCCACCCATGGCAACTCAAATCATCACTGACTGTGGAAACATGAAACTGGACTTCAACCAACTTGGATTCTGTGCTTCTCCACTGTTTCTTCAGACTCTTGATTTGACCCTGATATCCAAATTAAATGCAAAATTTGTTTTAATCTGAAAAGAAGACTTTGGACCACTGAGCAAATGGTCCAGTTCTTTCCCTGTTTATCCAGGTAAGACACTCTAATCTTGTCACTGGTTCAGGAGTGACTTGACACTAGGAATGCGCCACTTGCAGCCCATTTTCTGGACACGTCTGTGTGTGGTGGCTCTTGATGCACTGACTCCAGCTTCAGTCCACTTCTTTTGAAGTTCTTGAGTCAGCTTTGTTTGACGGTTCTCTCAAGGCTGTGGTCATCCTCCCCCATCACACACACACACACACACGCAGGTTTAGCCTACATATTTAGAGTAGACTTACCTTGTAAAGAACCTGATATCCTTGTCCGAGGCCGCAAAACGGTGAATGCCGAACCGCTGCCTCAGTGTAAGGCCCTCGATCTGTTGGCGTAACAGGCGAATTTTCCTCCAGAGGCGTATCAAGTTTTTTAAAAGTGTAGGGGTTGTGGGATAGGAAAATGAAACAATCTGGCCAAATTATAAATAACTCCCTACAGGGACGTTGTAAGTATTTTCTAAGAGGGGTGCGGACTATATTGGTGTCCGGGAGTTTCTCCCCCGAAAATTTGTAAAAATTCTGATTGCTAAACACACCATTTTAATGCAGTTTGGGAGGAGTTTCTATGCTTTTTTCATTGATAGTTACAGGAAGCCACGTTGTTGTTTAAACTATTGTTGCTTCTAGCCCACGTTATCTTCATTTGTACTTGCTGCAGGGACGCACACATTGCACGAGTGCTCATAAGCATTCTATTTGAGTTCTACATGCTGGAAATCTTTGTTCTCAGATGTTGAACTCAAATGTGTCTTGACACCGCCGTTTGTAAGATCAAAATAAGATGTTCTAAATGGAACGCGATCGTATTTAAGACATTAAGATCTCCAGTAAATGTAGCACTACGACACACATTGACAGTGAAATGCCGCCGACGTTTGTAAGATCAGGTCAAATAAGGTGTTCTAAATGGAACGTTATGTAATTAAGCTGCGATGTAATTAAGCTGTTCAGGTCTTTTCCAAGCGCCTTGGAGACGTATGTGTACTGACTGGGCTATATGTCTAGTTGATGACACTAAATTAATAAGTATTTCTGATTGGGGAAACGTTTAGCCTTTTTTTTCAGTCCGCGGTTCCATACCATTCAATCTTGCTGCAAATGATCAGACGTGTGAAGTACCTTGGTGCGCGCGCACTCCCGCTTTCACTTTGACTCCCTGCACTTCCACATTGTGACAAAAACTGTCAGTCAGACAGTGAATTTTGGATTACTAAATTAGCATAATGCAATTTGTAAACAATTGTCATTTTAATTCTACCTGAAATCTGCTCACTGCAGACGTCATAATGCAGACCCAAGCAGCAGCACAGCCTTGAAAGACGCACACTTTGAATTTGATCAGAGCGCCTCTGGTTCTTCACTGGCCAACTTGATGTGATTGGCTGGATGACCGTTCAAATCAACAGACCTATTTGTGTCTCTCTGTGTGTGCGTTATGGTAGATGCGGTTCCAACTCTTTACGGGAGCGCTTATTTCCATATTTTACTTTCATTTTAATCTGACAAAAAATGTGGGGGATAGAATCGTGTTCCAGCAAAAGTGTGTACGTTATAACACCCACATCCCCCACGCTTACTACGCCCCTGTTTTCCTCCAACACCAAATCAATGACTGCAGCTTCAGGTTTCGACGCGTAGTCGTGTTGCATGAGGACGTCGAATGTTACGTGATCCGGTGTATCCTCCCGGTCATCCTCTGGTGGCGGTCTTTCCCTTCTCTCCCAAACTCCTGGTCTTGTAGGTGGAATGGAGAAGTTAAATAACACAGGAACAGCGCCCCTTTTCAACAGCCGTCGACCTGTTTCTGTTGCTGGTTCACGGATGTCTTCAGTTTTGAAGTGCCGGCTACACACCCGGGTGTGAGGCGTTACACTGAATTTGTCCCTGCGGATAGTGACAATCCACTTATGCCTCAGCTCCTCATCGGCAGGAAAAGTAAAAAAAACTAAGTACTTTGCAGATGCCTGGCACTGTGGTACACAGCAGTGTTCGGCAGTTGTACCAGACACTTTCTGGTATTTAAACGTTGACTTTTTCATGTCTTGTCAACTAACGTTACCGTAACAAGTAGACGCCTATGCTACCGGAAGCAATCGCGGTGGCATTTCAGCGGAAGGACGTCACAATAGCCTTTGGCATAAAGCGAAATTGGTAGCTGATAGGACAGCACACTTCACCGGACCGAACATGGACTCAACCAGAGGAACATTGCTGGAGAGCGCCATTACTGAGATCATGGGAGCTTCATCTGCACTAAGTCCATGGTATGCCTCCTGTCTGGCAGAGGGCAGATCACTCCTTTATACAAGTTGCTTCTGTGAAAAAAAAGACAAACAAATGTGTTATAATTAAGAAGTAATAGTAGTAGTAGACAACAACACATACCTTATTTTTCTGCAAGACTCCTCTCTCTTGGTCTGGCTGATATGATGACCATGTCATTAACTGGACCTGGTTTAATACCCTGCATCAAAATACAAACATGTTTGAGAAACATTCAAGAGATATCCATACTTAAAATGAAAGTCATTAAAAGGCTTGCTACCATTTTCCTTGGTTTGTGCCACTTTTGTTCAGTTTCTGTGCAGCTGAACACTGGGGGAACTGATGTAAGCCTCAGCTGGGAGTAGTGCGCCGTCTGGTACAGTAGAGCTGCCACATGACAGCACAAGGCTGTACCTGCCAGGTACACTGGCATCTCTCCAACACCACCGGCTTAGAATCCCTTAGCACAATCTGTTACAAACCCAAATATTTGTTAAAAAAAATCTACCAGCTAAAACTGCAATTAAAAACAGACAGCCTTTTTCACACACTACATTTTGTTAGTGAAACTTTTGTTAATGAAAATTTGTTAGTGAACTTTAAAATGTGTAAAGTGATACAGGGATTGATAAAATTTAGCCTACAGTTGACCATGTCAAATGTAATTGTTAAGTTATGCTTCACTATTGCAGCTAACGCTGCATTCGGAGGAAAAGTAGAGATGAACCATCTTTAGCCGTCCTTGGCATATTTATTGTTGTACTGCAGACACATCAGTCTCACGGTCATACAGCTTCTAGTTCAACTACGGCAAATCAATTAGAACAAACATAATGACGCACACGCGCCCTCTATGGCCTGCACCGTAGCGCCTCCTTGTGGCATAACATATAGGCATACATAAACACTGAACAGTACAGCATTACATACAACTGAGGACATAATGAACATATCTTAACAGTAATAGATCATGATTAATCTCATTTTACTCATTTTAAAATAACAGTGCAGAATAAGTAACGAGAACTCCTTACAAAATCTTGCTTCTGTGGGAGTCATTCATTTTACATTCTTTCTGGTACACCCTGTATTCATATTTCACATGATATCTCAGGTACCATATAATTAATATAGTGCAATGATTGTGTTTTATCTGTATCTAATTAACAGCAATGATATAACTCACAGAAAAATGATTTTGACAAACAGGAACCTGTTTCTTTTGAACCTGAACTGAACCTGCACTGAACCTGCAGGCTGACTTTCCCTTACACTCAGACAGTGAGGCTTCTGGCTTTTCCTCATAGATCGGAAGCACTCCGATCTAACCGTGACCTCTCCTCCTGACTCTTTGTTTGAAACTGTGATTAACATGGAGGTTAGGGTATCGCATTTTCAGAAACACAAAAGATTCATGACGTTTGTCTAGTAAAAAGCCAATGAGCTAGTATAGCTTCTATCGTCAGTTGATAAACTCAAAACAGTGGCTTGTTAACTTACCTTTATAGTTGTGTATGTAGCTGGCCACATACAGTTTAAACCCTTTGTCTTTTTTTGCCGTTGGTGTCTTTGATGTGGCCTGGATGATTCGATGAACATCGTTTACAGTTATCCTTGGCAGGTCCTGCAATGATCTTGTGAAAAACGCCATAGCTAAAGCAGAGAAAACGGGCTCTGGCTAAAGTTAACGTCAACGTAAACCGGAAGTTCTGCTACGGGCTGAAGAGTCCGGAAGCATCCGAACAGAAGTCCGCGGCATATAGGCTATTGCACGGGGAGCGTACCTATGTTCCCCGGGTCCTATGTTCCCCGCTTTGTATGGGACCGGGGAACATAGGACCCTTTTTTAAAACCCTAATCCTAACCCTAACCTAAGGGTTAATCCAACCTAACCTAATCCAGGTGTCCTCTCCACGCCTGTCCACTTACCTTAACCTAACCTGCCTGTGCCTCCCATCCGGAATTCGGGTGTCTTCTCCACACCTGGGGGGTAGAAAGGAGGTTAAATGGGACCACAACAACAACAACAAAAAATAAATAGGACTAAACACCTACCTGCCAGTGAAAAAAGCTAAACTCAGGGCTAATAATACCTAACAATCCTAAGATAATTAAAGCTAAATAGAGGGGGCACAAAAGCCAATTAACTAAAGCAACTAAGCTATACTAAGGGCAAAAAAGCCAAATTACTAAAGCAATTAAGCTATACTAAGGGCAATACTCAGGTTAAAAAAGCCAAGAAATTAAGCTGACAAAAGCTAAATAACACACTGGCAGCAAGCCTATAAAAGGAGGAGCGTCACACAACGCCTTCATTTCGTCCCTGACCATCCTAGGAGCAACATCTCCCTACCTGATGAAGATTAACTAAAATCGAAACGTTGCAACAAGGGAGCATGTATGCTAACCCTAATTTTTTGAACCTGTAAGGCTATTTGCCTAACTTTAACCCTATTTGGGAATTTTTTCTAAGGCTAATTGCCTAAACTTAATCCTACTTGGGGAATTTTTTACAGTCATAGCCACTTAGTGGCATGACAATGGGCTATTATGTCTATCTGGACTAGCCTAATCATAGCTAAACCCTAACCATAACCCTATGGCAATTCGCCTAATTTTTAAGGCCTATTCTGGCTAAGTGTGGGGAAGCCCTGATGAAAACATGGGAAGGACCGTGCCTAACGTGAGTCTGGACTTTGATCCAGGCCGCGGATACGGTCAGGTGTGGGGGGGCCCTGGTGAAACTATGGGAAGGACGAGTGTGGGGAAGCCCTGATGAAAACATGGGAAGGACCGTGCTAGCTTGCCTGTGCCTCCCATCCGGAATTCAGGTGTCTTCTCCACGCCAGCCTCCCTCCGGAATCCAGGTGTCCTCTCCACGCCTGTCCACTTACCTTAACCTAATCCTAACCCCGAGCGGGGAACAAAGGACCCGGGGAACATAGGACCTGGGGAACATAGGGATGACCCCATTGCACGGGAGGGAGGGAGAGGGAGTAGTGAGCTAGCTCTCTGTTTTGTTTAAACGTCAACAGAAATAAGTATATGTGACCCTGCAAGGCGAAACCAGTCGTTTTGGTAAAATTTACCAAATTAAGTTAATGCGCTCACATGAACGGCCATTGACTAAGCTTTCCAACGATATGTATATCGAGGGTATTGCAAAAAGTATCGCTAAGATAACCGCATCCAAAGTTGGCATGGTTCTCCTGTCACGATACGCCAGAAGAGGAGAAAATCACCTTTTTAAGTAACGTGTTTATTGTCACGTGCGATAGTGTGAGGACACAGCTATTATTAGCCTTACGGTAGCGTGACTTTGAAGCGGATGACTGACTATGTCCAGTTTTATCAACCGAGTGAGTGTCTTTTTCTGCCCCCCAGTTAATACCTGAGACGGTCATAAGGTGTCACTATAGAATGTAATTAATGTATTTCAGGGGGAAGTAAGGGGAGAAGAAGTTCTGTGTAGATTGTGTAGGCTATAGGCCCACTTTTAAAATGTGCTACGTCAATGGAATACTTCTCCTGGTCTGTAAAATGACGCCAGGATATTTCTAAAAGTTTGTGCTTTTGACCGTTCGTGCCCTGAAAGGCAAGTCTTTCACATTCATATTCGGTTACATCTGCCAAGAACGATAGAGAGCTTACACATTGAGTAACGAGTAGCCTAATGAGTACATTTTAGCTCTACCGTAAAACCTTATAGCGGTGTGGACAAATGGAATGACTGCTAATGTGTTTAATCTTCACCTAAATAAAGTCAGGGTTTAACTAGTCAAAACGTATGTTTATCCGTGAAATTTGTTCACAATATGAAAGTGTAGACTGTATACTGTCAAATTATGCGAAAACGTGTAATTCAACATTTTAACCCGTACGCTTGTTTATCATGGATTTTCTCAAAATAGCACTGTGCGCAAGACGACTGGTTTTGCCTTGCAGGGTCACATATATACTCTAAATGATGTTACCCCGCCATCGCTGATACAACCTTTGACTTGGGAAACATTCTATATTATACTGGCACTTGTAGAGTTGGTTAGGCCTACCTTTTCTCATTTAAGTAAGTTTGCATTACAGTTCTTATAGAATTGGTATAGGTTACAATAGTAACTCTCAAAAACCAACTTTGAACCAGGGTACCCCTTAAGCATTGCCAATGTATTCCTATGTGAAGTAGTTATACTGTACGGTAATAATAGTATCAGTACTAGAGTAAATACGGTAATTGTATTGGCCACTCTCACCTTGAGCGTATCTGTATCAGAACTGAACTACAAAGTAAACTACACTTTGGCTCCGTGTGCTATTATTCATGCACAAATACTATGGAAATTAGGAAAACAAAATTGCGTTTCTATAATACAACCAATGTTAATCTCATATATTTTACACTTTAGAGCTGATAATGAAAAAACAGAGCTGAATGATCTAGCCATAGTGTTGAAAGCGTTCCTCTAGTTGGAATAGTAGGCACAGTAGTGTTTGATGCAATTTTCCTTGATATTTTAGAGGAGGCGGAGCTTCCCTTGTAGTCTTATAGCTATCGCCTCTGAATATACGTACCTCCCGCATTTAGATAGAGTGCACCTTATTTTGACATTTGACCTCTGTTTAGCACAACACACTGTCTTTTGGTATCATGGTTGTCAGAGAGACCTTTTAAAGAAATGTTCAAGCGTTTTCACTGCAGTAAGCAGCATTTGCATCATATGTACTGATTTTGCATTGGCAGACGGCAAAAAAATTAAAACACGATGAAGGAAGATGCCTGCTTGAAAGCCTTATGAATGCTCAAGACTGTTTTGTTGTTTCCTGAAATGTTGTCAGATATCTTTGAGAATACATTTACAGAATTCACTTTGTTTACATTAAGGTTATGTAATATAATGTGAAATAACACCACATATGGTTCACGGTCAGTTCACAGCCACAGCATTCTCTCTCAGTAGAATTTGGAAGCAGTGGAAATGAGAGATGTATTCTGCGGTGGTCATTATCATTAACATTAATAATTGTCACAGCATTACAGCGCCCACTTCAGGCGTATTTGTTTCGCAATGTGCGTGTAAAATCATTGCGAGGTATGTACAAACAGGCCGCAATGATGTAAAAGCGCAAACTGCCTGTCGCGGGAGCTGAAAGTGGCAGATTGCGTTTGTCATGTCATGCATATGCATTCATGGGAGGATCCAGGGGAAAGTGGGAGTTTAGCGTAAAAAGATGGGAGGGGAAGAGTAAAGAGCGCCTAATTATTTATTCCGGGGTATGTACAAAGACTGCTCCTGAAAGCGCACGTCTATTCTGAACGTATAACGTTAATCCAAATTGCAGTTCAATGCGTCAATAAGAGAACATTTCAAAGACAACAGAATCGCTATTTAGAGCACCAGTTTTTGTGGTGAAAGTATTTATAGCCTACTACCAAAAGCAACATTAACTTTCGTTGGCCTTTCGAATGTCTTACTTTCACTTTCACGTCATTCACTTAAACTTTCCTACTTGCAAGATTTGACCAATCTTCCATAGCCTGTGTGCACAAGTAGTTTAAGTAGAACTACTGATCTTCATTATCTCCCTGCTTGTTTACATCTTATCATGTATGGTATTATTTCATGATCGCTAAACGTTTTATTCTTTTTAATGTTGTCATCAGTTAACTTCATTCAACTACTTGTATGTAGGTGCTGCCATTCAGTTGTGGACGTTCGTAAATTGCGTTTATGGGCGGAGAAAGGCACAGTTTACACTAAGGATTGAACGATTGATAAATACGACGGAAACTTGGGTCTGATAGCGTTCGCAATCTGCGGTGTGTCCATGACGCTGATAACGCTACGTTCGCAAATGTACGTGTAGCGGGTGTGTACTCTCTCTCTTGCGTTGTGTTATATAGACGACGAGGTGTTGACTCTCTCTGGCTACCACAGCCGTTTATTCTGATAGAACAAATGTTTCACAGTCACATACATTTGCCATAGAGCTCCAGCACGAGAACAGGCTACTGCAGACTGGTTAACAGTATTTACACAAGACATGAACAAAAGTATGAATCACGAAAATAGACAACTGTACCTGATAGAACAAATGTTTCACAGTCACATATATTTGCCATAGACAGCTCCAGCTAGCAAAACGAAAACAGAAATGATTCAGTTCACGGTTCGTAAAGCATTACAAAAGTTAAGCTATCGAGCTAGGTTCTAACCAGACTAGCAAGCTAGCACAACGTGGCGAACTATTTCACTTTAAAGCTAAACCAAAAGAAACAAAACAAAATGGTCTCTAATATAAAATTAGAGACCTCCATTAGAGACCTCCTGTGTGGATTTACTACATGCATACTAGCATATTACACTGGACACATTTATTTACGCTATAACAGCGGCGCTCAATATATGCAACTTACCACGAGAACAGGCTACTGCAGACTGGTGATTGTGTGTAAGAACTCACCCTAAACATCAGCAGAATAGCACCAATAGATGGCGCTCGTGTTACATGAAAAGCCTGTCTCATAGAGAAATTACTAGCTAAATGAAAAGTTCCATTTTAATGGCAAGTGGAATTATTTACTCCGCTACATTCCCTCCTACTGATCTCCACTTGCCCATTAAAACAAATAGAATGAAGGTAAAAGACCCTCAAATATATGCTGTGAGAACACATAGAAACATAAAGCAAAAACGTATCAGGTACCAACAACTACATACAATTACAGTGGATAAGAAAAAAAAAGTACAGTACTGTTCAGATCACAGATACCAAGCATTCCAGTCAGTGACCATTCCTGAAGAATTAGAATGAGAAAGGGCTGCAAATCCTTCCAACACCCATAGGAAAACATGCCTGTTTACATGTTAGGCTGCTAGATACCACATAATTTACACAGTACAATTGACAACCACCTGGACACACAACATCGTAGGTCACACAGGTTCCTATAACCTTATAAAGGTTGCCCTCTTCTGAAAAAAAAACTAAATGCCACTTTAACATACAAAATGACATGATTCATAAACATTAAAGCCTTGCAAGAACTTTCTGGTGCATATTTTGAATGAGCCTGACTACAGGTCTAACAACCCTCCCACATCTAGTTCTAACACCTTGTATTATATCACTGCTAGCAGTGCTGGGATGGGGATGCTGTACTCTAGCTATAGTCAGGGGACCTACAACAGAAGACTGCAAGTTGGGTGCTGACATAGGGGTAAGTCTTAAGTCAGTCTGGTCTGCAGGACAGTTGGGTGGTATGGAGTGGTATGCGATTTTTGGACACCAGCAACAAGTAACATCTCGGCGATCAGACTGCGTTCCACAAACTGGAGCACACGGCTCAAACAGGGGTCTGCGCGCTGCAAAGACATCAACTTGTCTCTGGGCAGAGGGCGGACGTCAGACAGCTCGCGTGGCTGAATGGACTGTACAAGCTGAGGTAAGAGAAAGGCTTGGGGTGGCGGGTGTTCTTGGTCCAAAGACTGCTCTAAAACAGCAGATACTGCCTCTTGGGAGATGGACGGGTTTGGTGACCCTGCCACAGCACTTCGGGAGGCCAAAGTCGAGCAATGGGGCCTCTGCAACATGGCTTGTGGATCACAGGACTGCCGAAAAGCATCCTGCACACATTCAGGGTTCAAGGCGTTTGCTTCTTCCATCAGCGCACCATAAGGGACCTTTGTGAGACGATGGAGTACGCTAGGCTGCACAAAAGGTTCACGGCTGAGGGCGTCCGCAACCACATTCTTAGGACCTGGAATGTACCTTCGAAGTCAAACGGAGCGAGCTTCGCCACCCACCTCTGTTCGCAGGCGTCAAGCTTTGGCTTACTAAGAATGTAGGTCAGCGGATTATTGTCAGTCCACACAGTGAATGTGTGGCCTCTCAACCAGTGGCTGAATTTATCACAAACGGCCCATTTGAGCGCCAGGAACTCCAACCTGTGTGCCGGATAGCGAGACTGGGCATAGTTGAGAGATTTGCTGGCGAATGCAATTGGACGTGCTATATCATCACCCTCAGACAGTTGAGAAAGCACAGCACCAAGGCCATTTGAGGAGGCATCGACGGAGAGCAGGAAAGGCCTACTAAAGTCTGGATGAGCCAGGGTGGCATTATCCAACAGAGCCCGTTTCAGCCTCCTGAACGCTTCACTGCACTCTGGCGTCCAGTCAGCAGAAGTGAGTTTCCTGGTCACAGGTGGCCTCCTTTTTCCCTTACTGTATCGTAGCCTCTTTACTCTAGAAGTCAGGGCAAAAAGGGGCTTTCTGATGCTGGAGTAGCCCTCAAAGAACTGCTGGTAAAAACCAACCATACCAAGAAATTATCTTATCTTGGAGGGAGATGGGATGTTGTTGCTCCCGTCCATCAAATCCTCTTCACACAGGTCAATAATGGCCCTGACCTTCTCCGGGTCAGTGGAGATGCCATCTTTGTCCACAAAGTGGCCCAAGAACTTCACAGAAGGCCGCATGAGGTGGCACTTTTTGGGAGCTAACTTCAGGTTGTGCACCTTCAATCTCTCAAACACCATTTCTAGCCTCTCCAAAGCTAGCTGTTCATTAGGAGCAAAAACTAAAATGTCATCTATATAGCAGAGGAGGCTTAAGAAGTTTTGGTCTCCGAAAATAGCCATCATCATCCTCATGAACGTTGCAGGGCTGTTGCACAAACCCTGTGCGAGTCTGTTGTATTCATAAAGCCCAAATGGAGAGGTGAACGCTGTGAACTTCTTGTCTTCCTCATGAACATGCATGCATACATTGTAGAAGCCAGATGTCAAATCCATGGTCGAAAAGAATGCATTCCCTCCAAGTGCAGCCAAAGCGTCAGCCTGGTGAGGCAGGGGATGCGCGTCTTTGATGGTGCGGGTATTCAGCCAGCGAAAATCCGTGCAAAGCCTCAGGTCACCATTCTTCTTCCAAACTAGGACAAGTGGCGATGCATACTCACTCGTAGATTCACTCGTAGGGGCTGAACAAGTGACTGCTCGGTGTCCAGCAGCATGGCAGCGGAAGCAAAGGCGTTCATTTCGGCAGTGGGACACAGTGTCATGATCGTCACGGCCACAAACAGCACATGGGCCCCGAGCCCTGGTTTGATTGCCAGACCTAGGCTGCCTAGAGCGTGGAGAAGACTCTCGCTGAAGCAAACGCTCTAGAAGAGTGATAACATGTTCAAGAGAGCATCCCTCACTTGTCAACGGCTTACCAGCCACAGCAGGCTGAAGAGCAGGGGCAGGAGGACTTACTGCTGTTTGAACATGGCTTACCAGAGCCTCCTCAGCCTGAGCAGAAGGCAAGCTATTGGTTAGACGCATAGCACATTGCCTTTGCTGCAGACGCTTCTTCTGGTGGTGCTCATCCAGTCTCACCTGAACATCGGTGGCAGTCCACTCTTCAAGTGGCCTACTGCTAAAGGCCAAAGACAACTGAGGGTCGGGACAGTGAGTGACAAACATGACCGCCACTTCACCAGAAGGGTTATCAAGAGTCTTGCCTTGTCTCTTTAGTCTCTCAGCAGCAGTGTCGACGGCCTTGTTGAGCCGAATCCAATAGTCAACAGCACTCTCAGTGGGAAAGGGTTTTGTGTCATAAAAGTCAGCCAAAGGCATAAAAGAAGTCACAGAGTCACTAAAGTGTTGTTTGAGCATGTCAAAAATAGGCTGGGGACCTGACTTTAAGTCTAGAGTAGGCTTGCTACGCAGCCCAACCTTCAATATGTCTCGTGCTTTACTTTGTAGCTTGCTTAAAACCTCCTCTGCTTGATCAGACAACTTCACATCCCTCTTTTTCAGATACACTTTAACAGCCTCCTCCCACTCTGAAATGGAAAGTTTATCTGTTTTATCCCCTCTGAATGGATGTGGATCATAGCTATGGTGACTGAGAGTTAGGTTAACTTTAGAGAGATCAGCAATGCTAGAATGAGCCACACTCACATCACCAGCTGGAATGGACTTAAGACATGAGACAATGTTCTTTCCAATGCTGGTCCCAATCTGCTTCACTAAATCACCAAGAACATGCACTGAAACCTGTTCAGCATCCTGACCCACAGAAAAAGCAGGCTGGTCACCTGTCTGAATGTCTGCGGTGGCATAGGCTCCATCACAGTCAGTCTGATTCACTTCAGCATGATACGGGGTAGATGTCATAACTTTCCCCTTCCTATGACTGCCTACGGTCCGTAGAGGTGGGCTAAGCCATAACCCCTGACCCCTACCGATACCAGATAAGTTTAACTCGTCCATTGTCAATGTAATGCAAATGATAATATTTCACACAACTCGAGAATAGCAACAATAAGCACAGTAAAAATTGTATATGAAAAAAACATTCGCAAATAGGCTAAAAGTGGAAAACACAAAAACTGCCCTTTTTTATATATTAACTTACTTGAAATGCAATACTCTCTCAGGAGAAAACAAAAATCACCTCAATATGTAGGCTAATTACACGAAAATAAACAGTATACAAAACGCTATTTATCTTTTCATCTATAACGCTATTATCTCTCAGTCTGAAGTGCGCCACTCCAGGCAATTCACTGCACCGTCGTCGAGTTGGTGTTCACAAGATGGAATCGCAGAACTCCCTCGCGAAGCAGCAGCCACATGCAGAGAAGAATACATGGATTTCTATGGAACGTCACGAAAACATGCGTGCGCAACAAAGAGGCAGAAAGCACCATAGAACAGCATAGAGCAATGCAAAAGAGCAAAAGAATAAAATGAGTTTTTGTGCTGAAAACGGCACCAATTCGAAATCACAATGGTTAGACAATGTTAAATATGTTCAATATAAACGCTACCAAAAAATAGTTCGTCACTGAAATTCCAGTCGATTGTCGATGCGTCTATGTTTTATGCAGAACTAGTGTCTTCAGAGCGTAATAGCATTTTGGTCGTAAGTGGTGGCATGGCTCGACACGTGATCATGCTACACCAATAAGGTAGCTGCATTTTGTCAACAGAATGGCAAGATGGCAGCCACCATGACTTCCTCAAGCAGCACAGATGATGAAGAAAATGCACCTGATTGTGGTAATAAATCGAAATGTAGACATTGCTACATGCACATTGCTTCGGTGAAGCATGAGGAGGTCAACCATTTTACCGCTACAAGATGGAACACCTACCGGACAAGCCTGCAAAAGTGGCTGGAGTTGGAGGGGGAGTGTCGGGATGTGGCTGCCAACTTCAGACACTGTTTGGAGGTGGAGTTTGACAGTATTCCTACGGAAGACGAGGCCATTCCATCGACGTCTGGCTGCAGTCCAACCAAGAAACTGCGATCCCGGTCAGGACTGCCAATCGCAGGCTCTGGCCCCGTACTTCCTCCCATTTCCATAATATGCAAGAAGAAGGAAAGGCTTATCAACCGAGCAGGCAAGCGTCAAAGGGATCCTCTATCTAAGGCCGAAACATTAACAGCAGGTAAACAAACACACACACACACACACACGTGGAAAACTCCTAAAGTAAAAGTCTAATGTATTGGTTCTACCTGTGCACTTAACACAGGTGATCTAGTCAATTAGCTGCTCTACCTGGTTGAACAGTTGTGCTAATTAGAATCAGCTGGTTTAAGTGAATGGTTGGCACAGATTATGTGGTAGGACTTTTAGTTTCTGAAGCTGGACTTCACCTCTGGTAATTATGTGTGAGATATGTCAACTCATTGGGTTATCCCTATTGTTTCGTTAAGGCCAATTGCAGAAAGCTGCCGAGTTGAAAGCAGATCAAAGTATCCTTATACACATTAAAGATAAAGACTGTGTGGCCCTGGAAGTCCAGTACCACAAAGGCTGCTACAGCCAGTACACCAGGTTCTTGACGAGGCCTGCCAAAGCTATAAAAGAACAGTAAGTTATTTATTATATTGCATTTCAAGTTCTAGTAACTTAACATACAAGTAAACATTTAATCTGCCTTCTGTTGTATGTGCACACAATCACAACACTTATTAATTTGTTTACTTCTCATTCATATGTGTTTTAGGAATGAGCCCATGTTTGATAGCAGCTACAGAGTGTTCTGTGAGAGGATCATTCGGCAAAGGCTGCTTATCAACAAAGAGGTGCTAAGAATGGGCCAGCTGAGGAAGGCCTTCATTGATCTGGTTAAAGAAAATGAAGATATTGATGCCTCAAACTACAGGTAACTGCAATGGATTTTTCTCAAGTCTTATTTCTCATGTGCAAGGCCAGCTTTATACAAAATGTGTGTGACAGGCCTGTTTGGAGAAACAGTCTTTAAGTCTTGCTGTTTGCAGACATGTACCAGTTGGCAACAAGGAGAACAGCTGATGTGTAGTGTGCTGATGTGTAGTTTGTGTGTGTGGTGTGGTTTGTGATGTTGTGTGCCTTTCTTGGGCATCTTTGGTGTTAAATGTGCTGTATGGCAGATGGGTTCTAGCCTGTAATGTCTTGTACCACCTCCATCACTCTCTGCTTTTGGTGGTACTCCTGTGACTCTCAATTGTCACTGTTTTGTTGTGTTGCAGACTGGATATGTTGAAGAAGAGGCTGACTCGTGATTTCCCCCAGCTGGTGTTTCACATGCCTACCAAGCGCAACATCTGCGAGCTGGTTTTTGTAGAGAGTCTGTCAAAGGATACACTAGTGGACATGCTGCCTCATCCATCAGGTGCGGCGACCACACAGTCAAGTGAGTTGAGCCAGACGGACAGCGAGACTGAAAAAGGGCAAACTACGAGGCTGCAATAATGAGGTCCTGTCTCAAAGCAAATATAAGTGCTCCATCACCTGCTGCATATGGTTGGCAAATAGAGGATGGGAACTTACACGTCACTTGGATGACAAGAAACCCGGCCCCTGACAGTGTTTTGCATGTGATACATTGCGGCTGCAAAAGTGCCTGTGAGACAAGCAGATGTTTCTGTGTTTCTGCAGGCCTGTGTTGCACAGACTTATGTCGTTGTTGTAATTGTGCCAACACAAAAGAAAAAGAGCAGCTGGAAGATAACTGTCCTGACTCTGACAGTGAGGAATAGAAGTGTCCTTATTCTCTTTGTACAGTTGTATATATCTGATTTCATATTTTTCATAAAGATTGTTTTTTATGGTTGATCAGTGTAGTTTTCATTTGTGGAAGAATGAATGAATGAAAGAATGAACAAACAAATAGTCATTGGTATAAATTCAATTACTGCCTTTTATTGATATAAATTCAATTACTGCCTTTTATTTATAGCCTAATGATTATTTGTCACATACATAGAAATACTGACGTAAAGCATGTAGTACATTTGTTTTGGTGTTAAGCTTTTTCTATGTGAGTGTGAAGAAAGAAAGATCAAGAAATGTTTTTCATAAATGGCAAGAGAGAGTATAAAGGTGTGTATGTACAGTCCATGTGCAAGTGTGGAAAAAAGTGTTTGCAGTTTATAGTCATTGTGTGTGCAGGCTACAGAATGCTTGAGGAAAGAAGCTCCTCCTCAGTTTCTCTGTTCTGGTCTTGTAGCAGCAGAGACATTTGCCTGACCTCAGTGTTTTGAAAAGTCCATGGTCAGGATGTGAGGAGTCCTTTACAGTACTTTGGCTCCTTTTACGTTTTTACGACTTTTACGTAGTCTTCCCTTTGTAGGACTCCTGCAGAGTAGGCTAGGGAGCGGTGCTCTGGTGGTGCAGCACTGCAGTCACGGGCTGTACAGTTCACATACCAAGTGATGATGCTGTCAGGAAACTCCACAGCTGATGGGTGCTGATACTTTGAACTTCCTCAGCTGACGTAGGAAGTACAGTCTTGATTTCTTCAGTGTGTGCTGGGTGTTCACAGTCATGTTCGACAGTAGCCTAAGGTGTAGGCTACTCCCAGGTATTTGAAACTTGTTATAAATGACTTAACGTAAAACATTATCGTATATTTGCCTCATTGTTCTTCTTGGACGCGGCTATGTATACAGCACTGTTTAGAATCCATTTAGCCCACTTTTGAGGATGTTCGGGTGTTTTCCGGTAACTATCGGTAACGTTGAATCTAACCATGGGAGCTGCCATTGCCATTCTGTTGACAATAAGCAGCTGCCTCATTGGTGTAGAACGATCACGTGTCGAACCGTGCCACCACTCTCGAACGAAAACCTATTACGCTCTGAAGACACTGTTGGTAGCTAAGCACGACTCGTTCTTTTTTATGATCTAAAGATTGTGTAGATGCCAGACTGTGGAGCGGGATGAAACGATAACAGGGTTCACCTTACGGCCTATATGGGTCACGGCACCATTTGTAGCGGGTGTGTACTCTCTCTCTTGCGTTGTTTTATATAGACAACGAGGCGTTGACTCTCTCTGGCTACCACAGCCGTTTATTCGGATAGAACAGATGTTTCACAGTCACATACATTTGCCATAGAGAGCTCCAGCACGAGAACAGGCTACTGCAGACTGGTTATTATTTACACAAGACATGAACAAAAGTATTAATCACGAAAATAGACAACTGTACCTGATAGAACAAATGTTTCACAGTCACATATATTTGCCATAGACAGCTCCAGCTAGCAAAACGAAAACAGAAATGATTCAGTTCACGGTTCGTAAAGCATTACAAAAGTTAAGCTATCGAGCTAGGTTCTAACCAGACTAGCAAGCTAGCACAACGTGGCGAACTATTTCACTTTAAAGCTAAACCAAAAGAAACAAAACAAAATGGTCTCTAATATAAAATTAGAGACCTCCTGTGTGGATTTACTACATGCATACTAGCATATTATTACACTGGACACATTTATTTACGCTATAACAGCGGAGCTCAATATATGCAACTTACCACGAAAACAGGCTACTGCAGACTGGTGATAGTGTGTAAGAACTCACCCTAAACATCAGCAGAATAGCACCAATAGATGGCGCTCGTGTTACATGAAAAGCCTGTCTCATAGAGAAATTACTAGCTAAATGAAAAGTTCAATTTTAATGGCAAGTGGAATTATTTACTCCGCTACATTCGCACATCTGGCCCTCAGAATATTAATAAAACACTACATTTGAATACTGGGGTTTGAACAATGTAGTTTTAATGTTAAATCATCTGCTTTCCCCAAAAGTTACATTACGTGGTGTACAACCTCAGGATGTCAAGAGGGAGACACATCCTGTCATACAGTGCATTATTGATGGGAAGTTCAAGAAGTTAAAAAAGCTGAAATTTAAGGTTAATGAACTATATCCTTGTGAGCAATTGAAAGATGATGATGATGATGTTAATCTTCTGCTGTTAAAGAATGTGTTTGTCTTGTATGTATGCTGCTGAGACCTTGAATTTCCCCTGGGGATCAATAAAGTATCTATCTATCTATCTATCTACCCCCTTATGTGCAGCAGTTGCCTGTGGAAATGAAGAGATCTGTACATACCTTCTCAGAGACACTGCTGATGCTAACATCCCGTCAAGTAGAGGCTTAACACCTTTATGCTTCACAGTTTAATGTTTCAATTCATTTAGTCAGACAACTATTACATTTAAAGGCTGATCCTAATTTGGGATTGCCCATTATACAAGCTGCATGTAACAACAGAAAGGATATTGCAAAGGAACTACTCAGACATGGAGCTATTCCTGATTTACATTCCAAATACACAATCCAAACATAGATAAATTATCGAAGATGCTACATGAAATGTCTTTGGAAGATGACCAAATTACAAAATATGCTCTTTTTGTTGACTATTGCTGTGATGTAGCAACAAAGCATCCAGAGGATGTGTTCCAACTGCACCAGCAGTATTTTTTATAGGTACACTGAAAAAATGCAACATACCATTTTGGACGGGATGTTTTCAATTGTCGGGCCTGATGCTTCAACATATAGGCAATTGGCTATCAAGTGGCTAAAAGATGGTCAAAACTTGGACAAATATGTTGATGTGACCATCAAAAATTTACCCACAATGCCTATAGAACACTGTGCAAATGTTGTAAACAATTTACATTTAGCTTTGTGCCTAATGAAGGAAATAGCACTGGGGGTTTCACTCCCACTCATTTGACATATCTTGCAACACCTCTGGCTGCCTCTCCTGATGTCTGTCTGCAATTGCTATACATCATCACACAGAAGACTAAGAAAGAAGATGGCTTAGATGCCCGATTTATTGATGAGCTGTGCAAGCTGTGCGAAGGCATAGTGCCCTTTACACATCCAAGGAAACCAATTTGCACTGGTGCAGCAACTTATGGTAATAGCACACCTGTATTCATATGGGCGTGTACGTGAGGTTATCAAATCCCTTGGTGTCACATCAGTACCTGAGAGGATACTGCTCTCTGCAGACAGTTGGATGGATGACATTTTAAAAAATAAATTGAGGGAACTGAATGACAACCTAACAAAACAATCCTCCGATGGACAATCACCTGAAGAGGAAGTGTTTTCCCAGATAGAAGAAAAAGAGAAGAAGAAGAGGCAGAAGAAGAAGAAAAAGGGGAATAAAGAAAATCCATCAACAAATGACGTGGTCTCTGGTTCAGTGATGCTTCAGACTGTGATACTCTCATGAATCCAGTTCATGAGTCTTGCTCTGCTGATGAGCAAAGGTCAAGTGTTCAACCATTTTCTTCTGTTACTGACAAAACAATGAGAATTCCACGACGTTGGAACCAAACCAGTATTCGCTGGAAGGACAAGTTGGAAGCAGTTGCTTACAGGAGAAATCTTACTTTTTGTCCTGATCATTTAATTGCAAAAGGAAGTGATGGCACAGAAGTCTATATTGGCCTCAGAGAGGATGGCACTGAAGTTGCTATTAAACGCATGACCAAGTCAAACTACCAGGTGCTTAAAAATGAGGAGGATTTATTACGCGGGCTTGACAATCCCAGTATTGTGCGATATGTTGTCATGAGCCCTCTCACTCCACCGGGTTACCACCTTAATTGGTTTCCATTATCTTCCACTCTGCTCACCACTCTCTCTACTCAGCCTAACTAGCTCCACCTGTCCCTGCTCTGCTCTGCTCTAATTACTCTACCAGCTGCGCTGCATTACCCACTAACCTCTCCCAGTATTTAAAGCCCTGTCTTTCAGCTCTCCTTTGTCAGATCGTCTGCAAAGCTCACACCCGGAACCTGTTTGCTCGCGCTTCTGGCTCACTCTTGTTTTGTGACCCCGGACCTGCCTGAATCTTGGATACTCTTCTGCCCCAGAAAACCAGACCTGCTTTCTGCCGTAACGACTCCTGACTACTCTTCGATCCCGGTACTCTGACCAGCCTTCTGCCTTGCTACTACGAATTTGGATTTCCCTTGAACGTTTAATAAACTTTCTGGTGTGACGCAATTGTGGTCCTCTGGTCGTCTGTCTGAACCGTGACAGTACGATCTGACCATCATGGACTCAGCGCACACTTCCCCCGACATGGAAACCGACGAACCTGAGCAACCCACCGCCATGCAACGCCTGGAACACACTGAGAGAGGGCTAGCCCGCATGAGCGGCGACATCACCTCCCTGCTTCAGGTCGGCCACCAACAGCATCAGCAGTTCCAGCAGCACCAGCAGCAGTTCCAGCAGCAGCAACAACAACTCGCCATGATCATCCAACTCCTCCCCAACCTTACCCCAGCCACTCCGCCCACCGGCCCAGTTCCAGGCAGTCTGCCCACCAGCCCTGCCCCTGAGTTACCTGCCCCGGTCATTGCAGCCGCTGCTCCGGAACCCAAGATTGGAAACCCCGAGCGGTTCAACGGCGATTCAACCCAGGTCCGGCCATTCCTGACTAGCTGCCGACTTCAGTTCTCCTTGCAGCCAAGGACCTTCGCCACGGAAGGGGCTAAAGTTGGGTATGCCATCACTCACCTGACGGGCCGAGCTCGACTCTGGGGAACAGCAGAGTTCGAACGTCAAACCCCCGCATGTGCAACCTTCGACCTGTTTGCTGAGGAGATGCTGAAGGTGTTTGACCTGGATTCACCAACCGCAGAGGCGTCTCGTGAACTGTTCAGTATTCGACAAGGTAGACGTACAGTCGCAGACCATTCCATCGACTTCCGAACCCTGGCAAGACTAAGTTCTTGGAACACACCATCGTTGGTGGACGCGTTCTTCCATAGCTTGGCCGACTATATCAAGGACGACTTGGTCTCCCATGAACTGCCTTCCACTCTTGATGAAGCCATCGCACTGACTGTCCGGATCGACAGAAGGATACAGACCCGTCGTCGTGAGAGGGGGCGCCAAGATCCACCAACTACCGGCATTCGGAGAGATCCGACTGGGCTCCTGTCATCTACTGCCACTCACCCAAGTCAGCTTGACCAGTCTGAGCCCATGGAGATTGGGCGAGCCTCTCTCACTCCTGCAGAGCGCCAGCGCCGCTTCACCTCAAACCTCTGCCTCTATTGTGGAGGTGATGGACATCGTGTGGTAACCTGCCCTTTTAAAAGCCGAAGCTCACCGGGCATAGGGGGAGTCCGGTTGAGCTCAATGACCATCCAGTCCTCCGACCGCAAACCCCTGCTGCAAGTTCACCTCCGCCTCTCTGACTCAACTCACACCCTGGCTGCTCTGGTGGATTCTGGCGCCGAAGCCAACATAATGGACATCAAGCTGGCACGCCAACTGGGACTGGAGAACCACCGTTTGACACCTCCTATTCCTGCCCGGGCACTGGACGGACACTTACTCGGATCGGTCACTCATGTCACGGCCCCGGTCTCGATGGGTCTGTCCGGAAACCATCAAGAAACTATCCAGTTTCACCTGCTTCCCTCTCCAGGCCAACCCCTCATCCTGGGTTACCCATGGCTCCGCCGGCACAACCCTCAGCTCGACTGGGTGACCGGGGTGATCAGGGAGTGGGGGGAGGACTGCCACCGAACCTGCCTGCTTGCTGCCGCACTACCCCCTCGGCCAGTACCCACTAACTCCGCTCCTGACCTCTCCAATGTCCCAGAATGCTACCATGGTCTCAGAGAAGTGTTTAACAAAGCAAGAGCCACATCTCTGCCCCCTCACCGACCGTACGACTGTGCCATCGACCTCCTCCCTGGAACAGCCCCTCCAAAGGGCCGTCTTTATTCGTTGTCTGCTCCTGAAAGAAAGTCCATGGAGGACTACATCAACGACTCTCTGTCCGCAGGATTAATCCGTCCATCTTCATCTCCTGCTGGTGCTGGCTTCTTCTTTGTGGGGAAGAAGGACGGATCTCTTCGCCCCTGCATCGACTACAGGGGACTCAACGACATCACAGTGAAAAACCGTTACCCTCTGCCTCTGCTCACCTCTGCCTTTGAGTTGCTCCAGGGAGCCACTGTTTTTACCAAGTTGGATCTCAGAAACGCTTACCACCTAGTCCGGATCCGGGAGGGAGATGAATGGAAAACCGCATTCAATACACCAACAGGCCACTACGAGTATCTGGTTATGCCTTTTGGCCTCACCAATGCTCCTGCTGTGTTCCAGGCTCTAGTGAATGATGTGCTGCGGGACATGTTAAACAAGTTTGTCTTCGTTTACCTGGATGACATCTTAATCTACTCCAGAAACCTGTCTGAACACACCCGCCATGTCCAGCAAGTCCTTCATCGTCTCCTGGAGAATTCCCTCTACGCCAAGGCAGAGAAATGTGAGTTTCACGTCAAGACAGTGGCCTTCCTGGGGTACATAGTGGCAGAGGGAAGTATCCAAATGGATCCTGCCAAAATATCAGCAGTCACTTCATGGCCAGTTCCGGAGAACAGAAAGAAGCTGCAACAGTTTCTGGGGTTTGCTAACTTCTATAGAAAGTTTATCCGGAACTACAGTACCATTGCTGCCCCTCTCACTGCTCTAACCAGCACCAAGCAACCCTTCGCCTGGACCCCAGCAGCCGACAAAGCCTTCAGTACCCTCAAGGTAAGGTTCACCTCCGCTCCCATCCTCCAGATGCCTGATGTGGACCGGCAATTCATTGTGGAGGTGGACGCCTCGGATGTGGGAGTTGGTGCTGTGATTTCTCAGTGGGCTGCGGAGGATAGGAAGCTCCATCCCTGTGCCTTTTTCTCACGTCGGTTGTCCCCCTCTGAGTGCAATTACGACATAGGGAACCGAGAGCTGCTGGCTGTGAAGCTTGCCTTGGAGGAGTGGCGTCACTGGCTGGAGGGGTCCACCATTCCATTTCTCGTTTGGACCGATCATAAGAACTTGGAGTACATCCGCACGGCCAAACGGTTGAACTCCAGGCAGTCCCGCTGGGCCCTGTTCTTCACCAGGTTTAATTTCACTCTGTCATACCGGCCTGGATCACGCAACACCAAGCCAGACGCCCTCTCCCGTCAATTCCAGAAGGATGACACCCCCTCCAAGGATCCTGTGTCGATTCTGCCAAGTCCCTGCATCGTAGCAGCTCTGACCTGGGCTGTTGAGGAACAGGTGCTGGAAGCTCTCCGTAACCAGCCAGGTCCCAGCGCTTGCCCAGCTGACCGCCTGTTTGTCCCCGAAGACCTGAGGTCCCAGGTCATTCAGTGGGGACATGACTCCCGCCTAGCTTGTCACCCTGGCTCCACCCGCACTTACAACCTGCTCGCCCAGAGGTTCTGGTGGCCCTCTCTGAGAAGGGATGTACGGGAATTCGTCCAAGCCTGCCCCATCTGCAACCAACACAAGTCGTCCTGCCAGCCCCCAGCCGGATTGCTGCAGCCCCTGCCTGTGCCCAGACGTCCCTGGTCTCACATCGCCCTTGACTTTGTCACGGGGCTGCCCCCTTCAAGTGGCATGACCGTCATTCTGACCATAGTTGACCGATTCAGCAAGATGGCACACTTCGTTCCCCTCCCCAAGCTCCCAACCGCCAAGGAGACCGCCCAGGTGGTCCTGGAACACGTCTTCCGGATCCACGGACTGCCAAGGGATGTAGTTTCTGACCGTGGCCCACAATTCTCCTCCGCCTTTTGGAAGGAGTTCTGTCACCTGCTGGGAGCCACAGTCAGTCTGACTTCCGGATTCCATCCCCAATCCAATGGGCAGTCAGAGCGGGCAAATCAGGAGCTCGAGAAGGCACTGCGATGCATGACCTCACGCAACCCCCACTCCTGGTCGCAGCAACTGACATGGGTGGAGTACGCACACAATTCTCTGACCTGCTCTGCCATCGGTATGTCCCCCTTCCAATGTGTTTATGGATACCAGCCTCCTCTATTTGCCAGCCAGGAAGGGGAGGTTACTTGCCCATCTGCACTTGCTTTTGCCCGTCGATGTCGCCGCACCTGGTCACAAGCCCGAGCCACACTCCTCAGATCCGTTGCCAGCTACACTACCGGGGCCAACCGTCGGAGAATTCCTGCTCCCACCTACCATGTTGGTCAAAGGGTGTGGTTGTCATCGAAGAACCTGCCACTCAGGGTGGAGTCGCAAAAGTTGGCACCTCGGTTCCTTGGCCCATTCCCTATTGTAAGAGTGATTAGCCCAACTGCTGTCCGGCTCCAACTGCCTAATTCCATGAGGGTGCACCCCACTTTCCATGTGTCTAAGATTAAGCCCATTCATGAGAGTCCGCTGGTCCCTGCTGCGCCTTCTCCTCCTCCTCCACGGCTCGTCGATGGTGGTCTGGTTTACACCGTCCGCCGCCTGCTTCGGTCCAGACGGAGGGGTAGGGGTCTCCAGTACCTCATTGACTGGGAGGGCTATGGACCTGAGGAAAGGACCTGGGTGCCGGCTAGTCGGATTGTGGATCGGACTCTCATCACCGCCTTCCACCAACGGCATCCTGATCAACCTGCAATCCGTAGGGGCCGCCCCAGAGGGGTCCCTGACCGTCCTGTCCGCTCGGCTTCCTGTCCTGTGCCTGACCCTGTCTCGGGACCTGTCCCATCTCCCGACCACGACCCTCCGGCTTCCTCCGAGGATGAGGACGTTCACTCGGACCGTTCGGAGGAGTTCTAGCCCTCCTCCGGCTCCCCTCCTCCCGCCCGGCGTGGTGTTGCTCTTGGGACTTCTGGGGCCGTCCCTTGGGGGGGGGGTTCTGTCATGAGCCCTCTCACTCCACCGGGTTACCACCTTAATTGGTTTCCATTATCTTCCACTCTGCTCACCACTCTCTCTACTCAGCCTAACTAGCTCCACCTGTCCCTGCTCTGCTCTGCTCTAATTACTCTACCAGCTGCGCTGCATTACCCACTAACCTCTCCCAGTATTTAAAGCCCTGTCTTTCAGCTCTCCTTTGTCAGATCGTCTGCAAAGCTCACACCCGGAACCTGTTTGCTCGCGCTTCTGGCTCACTCTTGTTTTGTGACCCCGGACCTGCCTGAATCTTGGATACTCTTCTGCCCCAGAAAACCAGACCTGCTTTCTGCCGTAACGACTCCTGACTACTCTTCGATCCCGGTACTCTGACCAGCCTTCTGCCTTGCTACTACGAATTTGGATTTCCCTTGAACGTTTAATAAACTTTCTGGTGTGACGCAATTGTGGTCCTCTGGTCGTCTGTCTGAACCGTGACATATGTAGACTTTGTTGAGGATGAAAACTTTGGCTACCTAGCCCTTCAGCTTTGTGAGTACACCCTGGAAGAATACATTCAACCAGAGAATTAACTTTTACCAGAAAACCACCAGGAAAAGATGTAGAAGTCATTCATAGTCAGGATAACAAAGTGCTTCACAGGGACATCAAACCCCAAAATGTTTCGGTTAGTGTGCATGCATGCGTGTAGAGTGGGGAGAAAGACCACACTTTCCTGTAGTTGCAAGTTGCAATACTTAACCTAACTAGTTCCCTTGTTTGTTTTGTTAGATATCCAAGGAAAAGCAAGGCTGGCTGATTTTGGCATCAGTAGAAGACTGAATGTTGGACAGACAATATTGCACACAAGGCCTGCAGGAACCAAATGCTGGGAGGCCACAGAAGTGTTAAAGAGTCTTGAAGAGAAGAGTGATAGTGGCTTTAAAAGGAGCTCAGATGTCCAGGTATGTTGTCACAGGACCACATTCGTTGCACAATAGCCTGTGTATTGATGAGGTGTGCACGCCAAGTAGGCCACACAACAACACACATCAATAAATACTGCATAATACGTTGTGGTCTCAACAGACTTTGTGTCAGGTTGCAGGAATGCTGGTGTACTACATCCTCTCTTGTGGACACCATCCTTTTGGGGAAGGGATTCGCTGTGAGACTAATATTCTGGACGGGAAGTACAATCTGGATTTGGTGGAAGATGAGCTGGCTAAAGATCTGATTGAGAGAATGATCCAAGATGACCCCAAAGACAGGCCAAGAGTGAAGGACACACTCACTCACCCCTACTTCTGGGAGAATGAGAGGTTTGACAGCCACAGTTACACAGCTGCAGTTAGATTTATTGTGCTGATGTGTTTGACAAGTTTTCTTATATACCTGGCTGATACACCAGCTTTCTTGAATGATACACTCCATTGATGGATGACTGGACTATTAAAATGATGACTGTACTGATAAAACTCCTTCTTGACTTTTGATAGACACAGATAAAAATGTTTTTCAAAAACTGCTTCTGACTTTTGATGGTGTGTCTTTTCCTTTGACAGGAGGGTGGAGTTTTTGACAAAAGTTGGTAATCAGAGTGAAGCAGAGAACTGTCGAAATGCAGACAAGAAGCTCTTTGAGGACCTGGAGAAATGCACAGTGGATAAAACCTTTGCTGACTGGAAAAACAAAGTGAGATGAGCATGGGTGCAATGCAGGCTACAGTATACACTTGCTATCAGCAACTGTGGTAGTTATACCTTGCATTCTAGTTTGATATGCTGACTAAAATGCCATTCATGTATTTATTTGTTTGTTTGGTTCTTTGTTTCATAAATCCCAATGGCAGTTTTCCCCTGAGCTGGTCCATAAGCTGGATAATCACACGTCGCCTTACCCAGAGAACACTCTGGCTCTGCTGCGTTTCATACGCAATCTCTACGAACACCAGTAGGTAACATCAGGAAGATAACTTCACAGATTAAGGGTAAAATCCCAGTACTTATGTTTCATAAGCCTATTGACCTGTTTTGCATATTTGTTAGCCCTGATGAAGCAGAGAGGATCGACCTGAGGGAACTGTTTCCTGACCTGCTTGCGACTGTCTACATGTTTGTCGAAGCTAAGAAGTGGAATTTACGACCCCTCTTGAACAAATTCTTCCCTTCCTGAAGATTCAGTCATTGCTTTGGATATCATCTTTAGGGGATGTTTATTGATATTTTTAAATGGGTCCAACAGATGATTTTTGTTGAAACTGTCCAGCTTTTAATTCATTAATTATTTTAGTTTTAGTTGTATTTATTATTCGAAAAAAATATATCAACTACAGTATGTCTCTGTATGACTAATTCAACATTAAAATGAAATATGGAATACTCCAACAACAGCATCATGTATTGAATATTGTACTGTCTCTTTAATATATCATTTTTAAGTTGTCTCAGTGGTTTCATCATAATAATGCTCTCACAGAGCATGGATACAAAACAAGACATGATGTGTTTTCTCACAGTGACTTCACAACAAAGTGCCACTAGACTCAGTTTCAAGTCAGAAACTGGTGATTAAGTGCTTGCTTTTCTCTTTTAAATGGACTTAGGGTACTAGAGAGCATTAACCAATTGCTTTTGGTTTCTTCTATCTGGATACAAAAGTGGATGTTTCTGATAAAAGCACAATTATATTTGACCTTGAACTGAGACTTTGATTTACCTTATTTGAATGTGGTTACGATTACAATTACTTTTTTTTTGTATCATAATGACGGGAGACCCATCTTTGATAGTTTTATTGTTATTTTACTGGTATATTAAAAAACTTGATCTGCTATATACATGCTCTGTGAAATTCTTCTGACTCCATTCCTAGTCATGTAGACCATTACTGTAAAAGACGGTTGGGACCATTTTTCCTTTACTACGTTATCCACACTTAAGGAACCCCCAAAGGACCATGGTGGGAATTATTTTTTAGAGGTGGATTTATTTTTAGAGCTCTTTTTGCATTCCCTGGCAATAGTTTTGTGTTCCCTTGCAATGCTTGTGTTCCCTCACAATAGTTTTGCATTTCCTCAAAATACTTTTGACTTTGTGAGGGAATGCAAAACTTGCAACTGCAAGCAAGGGAACACCAGAGGAGCTATAAAACAAAAATTCTCACCACGTCCCTTTGGGGGCGCCATACAAACTAAACATGGAGTGATCGACGGAGAAGCCAATCCCTGTGCTAGTGTTACTTAACAGTAGAGGGCAGCATAACACCAATGAATCGACTGTCCTCTGAGGCAGTATTGGTAGGTAGGCCTACCTCAACATAAATGGGGTAGGTATTTTTGGGCCCCAGAATAGCAGTTCAAACTCAGACCACTTCATCTAATTGAAACACTAGAATCAATTGAGCTACAAGTGAAATGGTACTCATTCAGTATTACTGTAGAATTTTATTTTCATTTTAAGGCTTCCACTACAAGCAACAACAATACATATTTAAAAATGCAGCCATGTCACATGGTTGTGAAACAGTACAGCATGTATTCCTGTAAAAGTCTGTGAGCTTCATCTTAGATGATGCTACTGGTTTGACTTCAGAAAAGATCTGATCGTCATATTGCTAATCACCCAAAGCTAATTAGACTAACAACGCTTCTCAGTTGGAGGAAGAGAAGCTGCAAATAAGTCATAAGTGTGACCTAATTATCTTGCCTGACATTTAAAGCCCTCAACAATCCTGCACATTCATTACTAGCATTTGTGATTCCTCTTTTAAGGTCAAGCAGATGTTAATAATGGATAAACTAAGGGTAGAGTCAGTCATTAGGCTTCCTGTCTTCATTGTACCACCTGCTGCGTCACGTCGAATTGGATGAGGACGTCAGGGAAACAATCAATGATATCAGCATTCAAAGAAAAGGGAAGGAAACCATGCAGGTCGATCCAGATACTTTAGAAAGGTAGATAGATAGATTGATCGCTAGATAGATAGATAGATAGATAGAAAATGTAATAATCCTAAACGGAAAATTAAAATTCAATCCACTATGGTACAGATACAACAGTAGGAAAGCACACCAGAAGATATAAATTATGAATTAATTAAATTAGGACTAATACATATTTTTAAATAAATATTAAATGCGCTATGTGAGAGAGGGCCATATCACAAGATCAATCAAGAAACAATGTATATTATTATTATTATTATTATTATATGATTTGTGAGGATGATGCCACATAGATATATACATATATATGATGCCCCACACACACATATATATATATATATATATATATATATATAAACTATTTGAAGTGAACTAAAGTTTACCAAAAAGTTATCAGCAAAATATATACAAAATATATATAATTAATGTTATAGTTCAAGTGTTGGTGTAAGGCACTAACAACACCAGGTTTGATGGATCATGTGGCTGAAGGATATGTTTAAGTAGCATATGCATTGCTTTGACTAAAGCATCCTTTTAGTAGAATATATCAGTTGCAAATGACTGAAGTATACAGTATATACACTTTTAATCCCGTGAAGGATCATGTCTTTCATAGGCTGTTATTTTTGTTAAGTGACAGATACCCAAATGTGTCCAATAGGTTCCTTTGTACCCACTTCATTTTGGTGCTTGTTCTATGCATTCTGTTTTAAGGGAGATATAGAACATATTTATAATATATAGTGTAGAATATATTTGACTGCATCACAGCATTGCATTTCACATCATCAAAGGGTTAACCTGGCATGAATTCAAGATCAAAGGAGGACCCAAAAGAGAAACCTTGGCAAGTGACTGCACAAATTTAATGAGGCAAATTAACATGTATTAATTCTGACCTTGTGCTTTTCCGACAGATGTCTGCAGCAAAAAATACACCCCAAAACAAAGATGGCGATAGGACAAAGTGATTTTAAGGGACCTGAGAGATTTGTCGGCTACCTGTATCATCATCATTATAAGGTAAAGCGGAGATTGTATATTACACACACCCACTGGTGTTAACAACAGATTGCATTTGCACGTGACAATAGTCAATAATCAGTGCTGGAAAAAGAACAGAAAGTAAACAAGAGAAATACGCATAGGGCTGGCCTACTTATAAGTGGTCATCATGTCTCAGTGTCTCTCGGAGCCAGAGAGAAACAAAAGAAGTGATTATGTGAAGCGCTGGATGAGTGACAAAAGAAGCTGAGGTCATTATCCCGCATCAGCCAGTTCCTTCACCCTGGATAGGAACAGCCAGTAGATGTAAGTCACTCAGACCCCGTGTCGCTTTCTCAGCTGCCTCTGGATGTGTCGGAGGCTACGGCATGCCGAGTGGCGGCCTAGCCTTGAGAAGCCTTTTTTCGGGCTGCTTTTGACAACTCATTACCTTTAATTTTGGTGATGGATGTGAGTCGCGGCTCGGGGCGAACGCCGTCGTGCCACCCGAGACCGTGGCCTTGGCCCCCCGGATGGTGCAAGGCAGAAAGGCAAACGGGCAGATTCTCCTCAGATCTAATGATTGCCGAGGCACTGACAGCGCCACATCTCACCGTGGGGCAGAGGAGGAAATAGGCCCCGTGTGTGTGTGTGTGTGTGTGTGTGTGTGTGTGTTTTGCCCACACGCCTGTCTGTCAGTCTGTCCCACCGGCCGCACATGCTCCCACAAACTAACACGTAGAGCGGAGGCAACTCTCTAGTGTGGCCTACGCACAAGAACTACGGACGTCAGTTTGTTTTCTGAGAAAGACAAAAATCTGATTTCATACACAAAAACTAGCTAATGACCATGTGCTGGATGTCACTTAACACCTGACTGTGTGTTACATGATTTGCCAGCCAGAGATTGTGAAAACCTATCCCACGCTTAAGAAAATAAGCATGAGCCTTATTATACACAGGTGAGCCTATTTCACACTGCATCAGTAGGCCTACCAAGAGGAATCTTACATTTTTTCAGCGTTTAGTAGCCTAGGCTACACAACTGATGCATACAACTGATACATTTAGTAGTGCACATCCTGGCTAATAGGCTACAAACAACTCTACAGTGCAGCCGTTGCCATATAGCATATCATATATTTAGATAGATAGATAGATAGATAGATACTTTATTGATCCCCAAGGGGAAATTCAAGAAATATATTTGTAGTCTGTCTAATGGCATCCTCTGTAGTTGCTAAACAGGGTCAAATCCCTCCAACCCTCCACTTCCGACTAAAAAAAGGAGATCCACCCTGTTGTCGCTGTTTGCCTCAGTCCTAGTTGGGGGGTAATCACCTTGTTGCTGGCAGTCCTCTCCCAGCTCAGAAGCCGCCACCACCACACACACACAAACTGTAAGCTACCTTGTGTGTTTTTCACTAATTGAATTGCCTAATGAGGTCCCCTGAGCTACATCACATTAACTTGCAGTTAATTAAAGCTTTAGCAGAGAGACTGACAGTGGATGAAGACACTGAATGAGCAGAGGAATGGAGAGAGATAGAGAGAAAGAGACACAGACAGAAATAGTGAGTTTTTCAGTGTGGCGAGGGAGCCTGACCTGATTTTTTTCGTCGTTGTTATGGGACTTTACATTCCAGGAAGGAACAGATGTCTATTATTTTTTTATTTGTATTTATTTTTGGCTGCCGATTTTGTTGCCCTGGCAGAGCTCCCTGCTTTCCAGTGTGTGTTGCCTAAAATTCAGCCCATTAAACATGGAGACTTAACTCCTCAGAAATATCAGCAAAACAGTTTTTTTTTATTTTAGAAATATCGTCATTAAAGTGTCTGTAAATGAAGCAAAGTGCACCCCTTTATGCCGTGGTCATTAGATGTTGGGCAGAACAGTGATAAACACTTTCTGGAAATGTCTTTTATAATAACACAAGATGACTGACATCCCATCAACAACACAACCACACATAATCTCAGTCGCTCACCATTCCAAACTGGTTACTAAACAATATCAGAACCGGTTTACTCTTAACAAAGTTTAAAGAGCTGAATTGATTTCTTTGAGGCACTTCTCATTTTTACAACTTAGTCTTCAATTAAATGCTTAGGAAATTATTATTGCTCAAAGCAAATTGAAAATCTAATTCACCCTCATGTACGATAATGGAGATAATATATGAACAACATTAATTAAGTATCCAACTTAGAAAACATCCAAAGAACGAGAAAGGCACAGACTTTAAGAAACAATGTACAATGTTTATTTATCAATATCACACACTTCAAAATGGAGAGGGTTTGTTGCAAAGGCTGTGATAGTTTACCAGGACTAGGAATTAAACTCATAACTAATATTAAACGGCTAAAAGGAAAGGGGTCTTTTTGTTCCTTTTTGTTGTTTTTTTTTAAAGAACCTTTTTGATACATGTTATTCTTTTATACAAGTAGTTCAGTTCAATGGATAAATGCATCAAATAAGAAGCCAGTTCTGCAGTAAACTTTACAAAAAATACATTTTGTTTTCGTAAAGAGAGGCAGAAAAGGAGGTGATCAAATATTGACCGATAATATTTATTTCCTTTTCATCATCAAAAAAGTATTGACCTAATGGCTATTTAAAAAGGTAAAAAGCAATATACAGCATTATTAAAACCCGTTAGGGGAAGAGAAACAAAAAAGAGAAAGAGTTGCTTTTGCAGTTTTATTCAGTTGATTTGGTTACCAAGGAGAGGGGCTGCGTCTGAAGCAAATGGTGGGAGTGCAGGGCAGCCTGGTGGAACGGGGAAGGCGGGGACAGCAGGGAGTGGTGCAGGGAAGTGAAGGGGATTGGCCGGGAGAGGATGTGAGGAGTGGACTGGCTGCTCGAGGTACCAATAGCGAGGGAGAGGGCGGCGTGGGAGGCGGAGATGGAGGAGGAAGAGGAGGATGGAGAGGATGACGAGGATGTGGATGAGGAGGAAGGGGGCTTCCCCGGGAGCGAGAAGTGAGGATGGTGGTGGTGGGAGCGTCCCTCGGGCTTGGTGGTGAGGGACAGGGGCTGGGCCTGCTCGGAGTGGGTGGGCGCCGGAGCGGCCGGCGAGGCCAGCGCCGCCGAAGGAGTGGCCGGCGAGTCCAGCATGCTGCCGTGCGACGACGCCGGGCTGTCGATGGTCTTCTCCTGCGGGAGGTACTGCACACACTGCTTCTTGCTGCGCGCCGAGAAATCTAAGAGGGGAAGAAGCAAGGGAAAGGGAGAGAGAGAGAGAGAGAGAGGGAGAGAGAGAGGGATAGAGTGAGGGAGGGAGAACAAAAAAGGTAAAAGGAAATTAGGAAAGGTGGTCCTGTAGCTGCACTTTATAGACACACAGCCATTAGATGTCTTTTGTAAGATGCAACCGATAACCAGAGGTCGGAAAAACTCCAGGTTCAGCAAAGACATGAAGTCCACACTAGTATCCCGAGTCAACCATATGGTTCTTCCTACTGGAACAGCAGCTCTTAAACCAGGAGGTGGAGCTGGTGAATGAGCTCAGCTGGCATGATGCATGGCATGGGTGGAGAAAAAAAAACATGGCAGCACTTGGGAGATGGAGGACCTGGAGTTTCCCCACCTCTGCTAATGAGTAGCCTCCCATCAGCTTTAACACACACAGTGAATGGTAGCAAGCCTTAGCCTAGCCCACACAGCAGACGGATGGGTGAACGGATAATGGGTCCGGTAACTTTTGCAAACGGTCATTCCAGTACAAGTGTCCGATGTTTCATAGCTTACCAGAGGAGTTGCTGTGATTCAGTTTTAAGTGATCAATTATGGGACTGCCAGTCTGCATGGTACACATGGCCTTATGTGACTCACTGTGTGTGTGTGTGTGTGTGTGTAATGGAGTGATGTGAAAGCATGCCAGCATTCAAATGGCTCTGGAGGGGCTTTTGTGGAAATGGACCTAGTCATTGGGGAGGTGAAGAGAGAGGATGGCCACTTTCACAACTCTGGCTCCGCTACCTGCACTCACCCTCCCAGCCTGTGACAGCCCGCTGTTAGCACTGAATCTCATACGCTGCATGCCCGAGAGCGCAGAGAGGAGAGAGGAGTTAGCAGTTAGCTAGCAGTTAGCCGGGAACAAAAAGACAACCTAACTGGGAATTAACAAACAAAACAAACAAACAAACAAACAAAAACCCACTGAACTCGAAATCAGGAGAAAGCCATAAATAAACACATAAACAAAAAAGGAGTTAAAAGCTGGACAGTGATTGGTTTCTGATTCTGTCTATCTCCTCCATTAGATGGTGCAGTGGATCAAAAGAACTGCAGAGTGATTTTAGGCCAAAGGGAGAAGAGCAATAATTTGACCATTAAAGTTCGGAGGCTGAAAAATCCAATTCAGTTGTGTGAGACTTAAAAAGAAAATGACATTAGATACACTTTACAAGCCACAAACATCCAGGATTTCCTTCATGGATTACATTGAGTATCTATAGGCCCGTTTTGCACTCCTAAAGCTCAAAGAGTCTGCTGCGAGGGTAACAAGGTTTAGCCCCCGAGAGGAAGTTCAGCCCAGTGCGCTGAGGGGACAGACAGACAGTAAGAAACCTCTTACCCTCAGGCTTCGGCTCCGGTTTATTATCTCTCTTCCTCTTTTTCCGCTTGCCCTGCGAGAGAGAGCGAGAGAGAGAGAGAACAATAAGTAAAAGCGTGGAAAAAATGAAGACTGAAGTCTTGAAAGTCATGTTCGAGGAAGAGGTGTTTGAAAAACTATATGCTTAAGAGGTACTCCTTGAACTTTGCCCTCAGCATAATTTGGAGTGCTCTTAAGAAAGGTAGAACTGTTGAGAGATGGGTTTTTGCCACCGTGACTGGCTAGAAGTGCTATGCGTTTGTCGTTGTGTGGGTGACAGTGTGGGGACTCACGTAGTTATCTCTTGCCGACCAGCCTGGGTACAGCTGAGAGTGCAGTTGTCGCTCTTTCCTCGCCAGCTCGTAGTATTTGGCCTGCTCCTCTCTTGATAGCGAGTGCCACTACGGATGTAAACAAGGCAGCATTGCTGTCAGTGAGTGAACAAACGATTACGAGGACACGCACGCACAAACACACACACACACATATGTTGCACACTGTGGAACACTCTTCCATCTCGCATTTTTCCTCTCTTGCACATGTCTCACACACACACACACACTTCTGAATTATACAGTTAACACAGATTTACAGGCGTACCCATGCTCACAGAGTACACACATTTCAGATTAGACACATACACGGACATGCGCGCTCCCTCACGCCCACACAAACACACAACAGTTTATCTCTCAGTCATACACATACACATACATGACCTCAGGGAACACACTTCAGATATGACAAACACTCTCACTCACACATTCTCACTCAAACACACACTCTCTCTCTCTCTCTCTCGCTCTCTCTCTCTCTGTCGGTTTACGTACCCTTCTGCCGAGAATCTGGTTGATGGCGGCGCTCTCCTTGAGGGTGCACTCAGCCACCACCTTGGCCCTCATCTCTTTCATATAGAGCATGAAGGCATTGAGGGGCTTTTTGATGTGCGGCTTCTTGTCCTCCTCTTTCTTCATCGGCCCCGGTGACTTCCTGCTGAGCAACATCGAGACAATGGCGGGCAAGTGAGTCAGTCACACAGTGAAACTCGGTGCACGGCCTTGAGTTCAGCCCAGTGTTATGTTAAAGCCTAAACTGCAGGGGTTGAAAACAGCTTTTCATCACACTAGCACATCATGAATGCAAAAGGTGTAAAGGTGACGATGGCGATGTTGGCAACGTTGCCGGGTAGAGTCAGTGAATGATGTTGTTTAGGCACTTTGCCAGAGACACTAGGCAAATTATGTTTTCCTAATCTGGAGAATTTAAAACCATCAGCAGGCAACCAGTCACAATCATCCGATTGATACATTTAGAAAAACATTTAGAAAAACCATTACAACAGCAACATTTTTCAAAAACCTGTCCCATTTATCACCATCTTAAAAACATGCAGTGAGAGACTGGCACATAAACAAAGTAGTAGCAGCAGTAGGCTTTGATCTAATCAGATCTGATAATATCAGAACCTATGGCTATGTTATGCCTATGACAAAAAGGTATATATATATATATATATATATATATAAAATATGAGTTCAAGATTAAAACAAACAAACTAACAAAATGACATAGATAAACAAATGACACCTAAACAAAGACCCAGTCACAGAACAAACAGGCTGAAAGCAGGTACTGGTGAGGAGGAAGAGGAAGGGGGAGGAGGATACTCACGAATGTGACGCTGGACTGTGGTCCCCGCTGGGCTCTTGTTTGATGGCTGGCGAAACGATGGCTGGGTGCGGGATACCCGTTTGGTGCAGACTGTGGGGGTGATGCACCATGTGTGGAGAGAAGCGACTCGACACCAAACTACAAGGAGGAGAACACACACACGGTCAAATAGGATCTGGTTCTTCAGTGTCCACCTGGTAGAATATTACACAACCAACACCTGGTTAACACACTTCATTACCTGGGAGCATTCAACCTCAGAAAATCTGTACCTTTTATCATGTACAATACAAGTTGCTTTTGGATGTACATCTGCTTAACAACTGTGAATGTACATGCAGTCCTTTACAATATCTGGGCTATGGTGTTTAGGGAGTACTCAAGCCAGTTGCCCTATAGGTCCAGACACAATGCAGTGAAGCCCAAAGAGTCCAGTGCTGTTGGCCCACTACTGGCTATGTCGGAGACTAGACCTCTTTGTCTTTTGTCTCAGCCGAGTTGTTGATGTCAACATTAGCAGGAGAGGCCTAATGGGATGTCTAGACTAGAATAACAGCAAAAAAGCCCCGTTTCCATCAAGCGCTACGAATTTCAGATTTTGTCCAAATAAAGACTTCATCAAAAGCCCCTTTATTCCCCCCCCCCCCCCACACCCCATTTCACAGCTGGCGGGGGGTGCTGTTGCCACAGCGACGGCAGGGAGCAGACACATGAAACCACTTTCCTTTACCCCTCCTGTTTTTTTTTTTTTTTTAAAAACACGGAAACGTCTTGTACGGCAGCCTGAACAGGACGCCTTCAGATACCAACACTCTGCTCCCAGTTTCCAGAGGCCAGCACAATGAGGCATTGTCATGAACAAGCTCTCTGGTTCCTCTTAGTCACAGCAGCACACCAGCTACACTGGCCTCTGCAAACAGCATGCTCGGACTACTTGATCAGTTCCCACACAGGTAACCATGAACTATTAGTTAGCATAAATATATAAAAATAAGTAAAAAAAAAAAATAATAATAATAATACAAAATTAATTAATTAATTAATTAATTAATTAAAAAAAAAAAGACTTGCCGAGCCACATACACACACATATATACAGTATATGTATGTATGTACAGTATATAGTTAGCTTAGTCTATTTCTGTGTAAGTTTATCTAAATGTGATTTTCAGAAGTTTTGAAATTTAAGAAGTGATACTTAAGGGTGGATGCCTGTGCGGCCGGTCACCTTGTGGTTTTGGCAAAAATACTCTGAAACATTTTTCTGTAAATATTTGGCAAATATGTATTCCACAACAGTGTCAATAATGAAAAAAGAATGACATTACATCTCTATGATTTAAGTGATAAGTACTAAAATGTGGAAGACTTAAATAAATTCAGGAAGTGAACAACTACTATAACTCCTAAGAGACATTGCGGAAGAGAGAGGCGATGGCAAGGATCAAACCATATCGGTTATTTACTTTGAAGTCTGCCCTTACAACTGGGATGTGTTCGCATCAGAGCACAAAGACTGATAGAGTGCACATTCAGTACACACTCAGGAATTCCGTGTCAGATTGCCCACAGACTTTGGTGTTAATATTTCAGGTCACACACACACACACACACACACACACACACACACACACACACACACACACACACACACACCCACCGTAAGGACTTGTACAAATCTCTCCCATTGGAATAGAGCTGCAGAGAAGATCACATGGGAGCTTTCACTTTTTTGAGGCAGTTTGATTCCTCCTGATCATTACACCAGGCTTTCATCTTGTGTGTTTGTGTGAATGTGTGTGTGAGTGTGCACTCACACATGTGTGCACATGCACGTGTGTGTGTGTGTGTGTGTGTGTGTGTGTGTGTTGTTTGAGCAAGAGACACTCAACATTCAACTCAGGCCGAAGCTGGTTTCCCACAAGAGTTGTACTCTGCACTGCAGAAAAGACAGCGGTCTTATTGCACGTGAGTGCAAACCCGCTTCTCCTGCAGGCGATGCCCTATGGCCAGCAGACATACACAATCGCAAGCATGCACTACTATTTCCCAGCATCTGTGTTCAGACACACACACACACACACAGACACAGACACACAGCATCCCAGATCAACACATGGCGTGGTCCCATTTCACGCCTGGCTGTTCAGCCACATTAGGTCCCTGTTAGCCGTGAAAACAGCGCAGGAATGCGCGGCGATCCACTCATAGCTGAGCGCGGCCCAACTGGCTTGGGCCGCTTCCCGCTTCACGCCTTTTAATTCCTGCTCCCAAACGGCTGGCTGATACATTTGAATCGGAATCAGGGGGCCGCGACCGGGTGCACACAGCCGTCTGCTCGGCAACCGCCAAACAGAGGTGTGTGTGTGTGTGTGTGTGTGTGTGTGTGTGTGTGTGTGTATGTGTGTGTCTGTGTGCGCTTGTGTGTGTGTTTGTGTGTGTATGTGTTTGTGTGTCTGTGTGTGTCTGTGTCTGTGTGCTTGTGTGTGCGCTTGTGTTTGTGTGTGTGTAGTATGGACAGGTAGGGAAGTGGCTGTACCTGGACATGGAGGCGTTCATGGCCAGTGCTGGGTAGGGGTGGCGGAACCCTCCGGGAGGGATGGAGTACATGGGTTGGCCCTGTCTGAGAGAGCAAAGACAGCCAGACGATCAGTGCTTCAGACTACTACACAACGGCATTATGCATTAGCATCACATTCACACTACAGAAACCCAGTCAATGTAAATAAGCCAGGGTGAGATTTATGATTTCTTAGCCATTAAGTATTGTTAGCCTAGTGCATACATAGTATTGCTAATAGTGGTATACATACAGTACTGTGCAAAAAGTTATGTTGTAAAGTTGTTATGCTGTCTGCCATCGGTCTGTATGAGTGTGTGTGTGAATGGGTGAATGTGAGGCATGACATTGTAAAGCACTTTGGGGGCTTGGAGGAGTCGATTAAAGCATATGCAGTCCATTTATGTTGTAAAGTGGTTATGCTTTCAAAATGACATGGATTTTGTATAGTTGTTGTACTCATCAATTTACAACATACAAAGTACAGCAAACCAAAAATACCTAAATATGATGTTTCCTATTTACGCCAAAAATAGAAAATAACTATGCCTAACAAATGCACAAAACTGTATAAGATGTGTGCATGTCTGTATGTATGTATGTATGTATGTATGTATGTATGTATGTATGTATGTATGTATGTATGTATAAAACTGAAAGATATATATGAAAGAAATGAATGAAATTATAAGCACAACAGTACTGTTAATGGCAGAATGTGTTATGTTTTCATGACTCACTGTGACACGAGCCATCCTAGGGGGTGGGCGATTTGCCCCACAGCTCCAGGAGACAGGGGGTAGTATGGGGACAATTCTGATGGGTGGGGGGTACGTGGGATTCCTAAAAGAAAACGGGAGCGGTTTTCTTGATTTCATATCAACAACATCAAAACTTTTCACCACCTTTCACCAGATATCTGCTTCAGGTCATCCACACAAAGCACAACGACATACACAAATGTGATTTCTTATCAACAATTTCAATTGAGGTTTTCACAACCTTTCCCCTTTTCTGCTTTTATGTCCACACAAAGCACAGTGACATACACAAATACAAATAAAAAAGAGTACATTATTTAAGGGATAATGGACGACATGGTGGTCTGTTAACAGAAAATAATGCACGGTCCAGGTTGTAATACGGCCCGATGTGCAGCGGAGCTTACGGTTTAAACCTCGTAAGTGCATTATTTTCTGTTAAGAGACAACCGTGGAGTCCATTATCCTGCTTATTCCACTATTGCCACTTGCGTTGTGTTCATTTCCTGTTATAATTTAAACGTTTTAATCGCTAAAACTGTCTGGTTTGTAGAACTACTTTTTTCTGACACATATGAACTAATTTCTCAACTTGCAGGACAAACTGCCATTACTAGTTCTAAATGGATGGTTGCTATGGCCAAAGGCCAGTCGTTAGTTACATCTCTCCCATTGTCAAGCAGGCATATCGCAGGATTCTGATGAACCTTAGCTTTGAAACATCGCTATTTTACTTGGCCTACTGGCATCCAACTAGCTAAAAGCCACCTTCGTCATATGCTAAATGTTGCTACATTCTGAATGTTTGTATTTCAATTTAAGGCTTGGATGCAACATGACAGTTCATTTAAACTAAACAACGAGTTTGGTGAATTAATATGCAAGTGTGATACGGCCAACAAATTGGATCTACTTTGTAAATAAGCCAGAGTAAGATTTAGGTATTGCTAGCCCAATCCATAACCAGTATTGCTGTGTATGTGTATGTGTATGTGTATGTGTGTGTGTGCATGTGTGTGCGCATGTGTGTGCGTGTGTGTGTGCGTGTGTGTGTGCGTGCGTGTTGGGCCTAGCACAAACCTGTCTTTGGGTCGAGGATCTCTGGGGACAGGTGTGAGGGCGGAGTGCCAGGGGGGAAGTGGTCGTTGCTGTAGGTGATGAGTGGCGTGAGTGGGTGGACGTGGTGCCCGTGCTGGACCACTGGAACCTTATTGGACTGCAGGAGGAAGATGGAGGGAGGAGGGAGAGGGAGAAAAAGATAAGAAAGAAAAAAAGAAAGAAAGAAAGGGAAAGAGAAAGAATGAAAGAAAGAGGGAGAGAGGACAAGAGAAAGAACATCTATGGTGAAATGTGCATCAGACAAACCATTGCACAAAGATGCTTAGTGAAAACAACAATACGAGCACATGACTTGACATTGATGCACTGTAGACTCGAAGTCTGCGAGGGAGCAGTGGGTCTTCAGTCACAGCTGGAGGACTCAAGACAGTAAGTGGTGCTATGGTATCTGGTAAACAACCAGCAGTGTGTGTGTGTGTGTGAGAGACACGGGACCCCATGATGCAATCTGGACCTCCACCAAGGAACACTGCAAGATTGCTCCGGCCTGCCAAGAACATTACTGCCCATTACTGCAGAGGAGAACTGTTTGTTCAAGCCTACAGGCAAAACAAGAGGGGTTGTGGAAACAGAGATCATACCAACATAACCTACATCACACATAACCCACTTAGCTGCACGTACAAAGAGGACCAGCATCCACAACTATCAGACGTTGTAATCGGTTCTAATAGCTCTGATTGAATTTGTTCCGCATTTTAATTGTGACGTTTGATGTTTGTAATGCATGTGAGTGTGTGTAATGAGATCTCTACAGATGTTGTCCGGCATTATCACAGACAATGTTGATAGTATGCCGTTCAAACATTCATCTCCAATGTTGGTCTGGCATCCAGGCGGTGTAGTGCACTGGGTTGAAATCTTGGTGGTTTGTTTCTCGCCACCGCTCTTCTCTTTCTTGGAATTCCGCTGTCGTTGCCAGGGGAACTGCGGCACCCCAAAAGACTGATGAGGAAGAGCTCAGCCTCAAGGCCTTTGCATGCCGAGTCTGTATTCTTTATCGTGTGAAATTGTCACATGATTAAAAAATAAATACAACCTCACATTGAACACACCAAATCCGAAACTTCTGTCCGTCAAAAAAGTTTTTGGACCAGATTCGATCTGTATAGTGTCAGTGAATGAGCTTTCCTACTGCAGCATTCTGTAGACAGACCGAGAACACACATGCTAAATTATTACGGATTTTGGGTGTAGGGCCTTTAGGGTCCTTCAACAGTACCTGTAATCATGGTGGTGGTACTGATTTCTGGGATAAGCACACTGATCGGGGAGCCTGTGCTGACGCTTCCTTGTCAGTCAGTTAAGGAGAAGGATAGGCTTGTTTTAACAGGCAACACAAGACTGCTTTTGACCAACAAATGCCAGGGCTAAGCAAAAGGGAAGTAGCGATACAACATAGCAACTAAACAAACCTCTAAATGTCCACCCTCTCCACATGTGTTAAAATTAACTCTGAAAAAAAAAAAATCAGTAAACAATAGGCTAGTCCAAATGAATGACGCAATTGCTTTATTTGATACGACAGTTCAGTTTGTACTTTCAGATCACCCATTTTGGATATGTGAAATCTATGAGGATGATGTGGTAAGGGAATGCTTAGGAAGTAATCTCTCCCACGGTCCATTGCAACCTGTTCCTTTAGCCTTGGTGAACATGTCATCCTTTTTTCCATCACAAAAAGCACACTCTCCTTTTAAGAGTGCTGTGATCATTGTGAAAGGCGCACACACACACACACACACACACACACACACACACACACACACACACACACACACACACACACACACACAGAGAGAGAAAGAAAGAGAGAGAGAGAGAGAGTCACACAAGCATTGCACTCATACACACAACCATTATGCACACAAAGGAAATCAATGTGGATCTCGTCTTAGTTGATAGACCTCGCTCTGCAGGGAATCTACGATATAAACTTGTTTTTTCACCCTCCCTCTCCATCTCCCCTCTCCTCTCCTCTCCTCTCCTCTCCTCTCCTCTCCTCTCCTCCTCTGGCCAAGCCTGGGCTGGGCCTTTGTGCCACGGCATCCAGGACTTCCTCCACTCGCTTGTCAAGGTAAAGAACAATCTCCTGCATTATGGATGGCGCGCAGCGCAGGCAGATTCCAGTCGGAGACCCCGAGACCGTGGTGCCAGCGCATTTTGGGCAACACTTCAATAAGACTTGGAAATGATGACCATCAATATTTAATGACTTGGAATACACCAGTCATCACGCGTTAGCGCTCAAACTGATTCTGAAGTTTGGTAGCACCTATTCCAGGGCGCCTGGACCGGAATTTCAAGCAGGCTCCGGGTGATATTCACACAAATCAACTAGAGCCTGGGGAAGGAAGAGAGGGAAAATATATGTTGTAGACTGCAAAGAGAGGGGGGGGAAAGAAACCGTCTGGATTGCAGTCCACCGGCATAAAATATCTGTTGTGGGACTGAGCACAGCAGATGCGTGCAGTATAGATTATATAGATGGCCATTACGGCAAGACATTTGAGGCAAAACAAGTCAGACAATGATTTTCCATGGTAAATATAATGAAGGAGCAGCCTGCTGTAGGATTTGATTAGGGTTTTTACCTCAGAAATCACTCACTAAGGACTAAACATAAGGTGGAAGGAGCAATGCAAGTCAGAGTGGAGCTGCCTACAACAGCTGGATCAAGTTTCACTTGAGAAAACAAAACAAGCAAAAAAAAAAAGAAAAAGTTTGACGATCTAAAGTATCCATTATTCATTTTTTTTTGGTATGTTTCGCTTGGTAATTTGGTCTAATTCAGTCAAATTGACCAACGTGGCGTGATCTGTGAGCTAGATGTAACAAGAAAAACATGTGTAACAGAAGCTGAGTTTGAAATAAAACAACATGCATGTGTACGTGACAGGACGGAAAGAGAGAAACCTGGAACCAGATGGTACATACATCATATTGGGTATGTGTACCATGGCGAACGAGTGAGAGAGGGAGGGAGGGAGGGAGGGAGAGAGATAGAGAAGATGAAGGGAGTATGATCACAGAAAGAGAAAATATTTATGTGATAAGGATGGGAAATCCATAGCAAAAGATGACTAGTTAAGAAATCATAATTGTCAGTTAATCAATTGTTAATGGAAATTATAAAATATTATAGTAATAAAATATGACTAAAATAAAACAAAAACAAGAAATAAAAAAAAAAGGTCATTAAAGTGAAAGAAAACAGAAAGACTAAGTCCCATCCTACGAACTCGACCGCCATCACGGAAATAAGATCACCACAGAGCTGTCTTATCACGACAATGAAAACACACACACACACACACACACAAAAACACATACACACACAAATAAACAGACAGCCTGGGCACTTCGAGCGGGCACAAAAATCTGCTGAGGCAAGGGGGTGGACGAGACGAGACCAGGTGCCTGGCTGGCCGGCCACTCTGGACCTGTTCGGTCAGGTGGGACAAAGGTGCCAGGGCAGCAGTTGGCTGTGAAACTTGGAGCCATACTAAGAAAACCATCTCCTCTCCCCAGCCAGCCAGTGCAGGAGGGCAGGCGGGCGCGGGCAGGCGGAGGGGCAGGCGGAGGGGCAGGCGGAGGGGCAGGCGGAGGGGCGGGCGAGTTCGAGAGGTGCAGGGTGGACCTCATTCAAGCAAACATGTTTTTTGGATCTGCACATTTGAGATGAATTACAAGGAAAACAGCCGATGGGGAAAAGGGCTTTGGACAAACTGAATACCCCCTGTCTCAGCTGTTTGTGTGTGTGTGTGTGTGTGTGTGTGTGTGTGCGTGTGTGTGAGTATGTGTGTGTGAGAGAGAAAGAAAGAGAAAGAGAGAAAAGAGTGAAAGATGGAGCAAAAAAAGTATGTGTGTGTGTGTGTGTGTATGTGTGTGTGTGTGTGTGTGTGTGTGTGTGTGTGTGTGTGTGTGTGTGTGTGTGTGTACTTTGGTGTCTTTGTACTGCATGTCCACTTTGGGAGTGGGACGTTTTGAATCTTCTCTATCACAGAGAAAAGGAGTCAAAAGAATGTATGGCACGCCGGGGAATCTGAGCCATGTTTGTCATCTCCAACAGGAAACGGATGGGAGAGAGAGTGGGACGGCCGTGGCATCTCAGTTTAGAGGAGTGCGCTCCTTCTCACCCCCCCACACACATACACACACACACCCCACAAATTCATAATCAACCATAATTCAGACCACTCCGGTCATCAGATGGTCATCCGTCAAGGACGCAACACAATGTTCACATACATACAAACACACGGAAACAAGAATGGCAAGCTCACACACGCTCCTCACTTTGGTTTGGCACCAGAGAACTTCTGTCTGTCAACCTTGGTTAAGTCAAAGGGGTGGGGGAGTGTGTGTGTGTGTGTGTGTGAAAGACAGAGAGAGAGAAAGAGAGAGAGAGATACAAGGAGAGACAGGGCAAATGAGAGTATGAGAGAGTGCGCGAGACAGACACAGAGGATCCAGGAATAACTGTTCTATGGGAATGGGCATTGAGGGGTAGACGAGGGAAAGGATGATGGTGTGTGTATGTGCGTGTGTGTGTGTGTGTGTATGTGTGTGTGTGTGTGTGTTGGGGGGGATGGTGGTGAATGCGGATGTGCTGAAGCCAGGCTCTGTCTGATGCATCCTGTCCAACCCGACCACCTCCCACCCAATCCCCTTCTCCTCCACCAGCACAGGAGTAAGACTTCACAGCTCCACAGAGTCTTGCGTGGGGGGGGGGGGGGGGGGGATCAGTATGCAGTTTGTGCTCCACAGAGCCTTTGATTTTCTGATGGGGCTTTGGGCTGTTCAATGTCTTATGCAACAAGAGCCAAAGCCTCTGGAGCCACCCAGTCAAAAGGTCTCTCTCTCTCTCTCTCTCTCTCTCTCTCTCTCTTCTCTCTCTCTGTTCTCTCTGCTCTCTGCTAGAGACAAGTGGACAGAGTTTACTTCAAGCTTTTAAAAAGAAGAACAAAGGATGGAGGGGAGGGGAAGATAGTCTACAAAGAATTGAAACAAGGCTGGTCTCGCCTCTGCTGCTGTGCGAGGAAGAGGAGGAGGAGGAGAGGGGGAAAAAAACATTACCAACCCGGTCGGAAACGCATCACGTGGGAGAAGGAACGTGGCTCAGTTTGGAGGATGTCATCGGAATGCCAGCCCCGTGTCCACTGCTGAGGTCATTTAAACAGAGCTATGTGGTGACCTCAGCAGGGCTCCTAATTGAATAAGCGCAGTGGACGCAGACATGACACACCGCCCGAGGGCCTGGGACTGCAGCAGCATTGTGTTGGTCAACCTGACGGCCCGAGCAACAACAACAAAAAAAAAAAAACACTCAGGACGCACTTAAGGTTTCCCACAGCCTGACCACAAACACGAGATATATTCACTCTCCCACACCAACACACTCTTATATCATGACAGCTGGATTGTCTGGATGAAATCCCAGCATCTCACAACAGCTATACGGATTAAAGTCAACACATCACTTAAGACACTTAACCTAGCCATCATGCTACGAATCACCAGTGCTAAAACAGTAGCAGAACCACAGTTCATGCTAATATTCACTGCCAGCATTTCAAACCACAGATGTGATCTTGGCCCGGGGATGCTAATCCGGTCAGTCCCACGCATGGGCTGCATTTCAAAAGGAGACCAGTCCCAACTGGACTGATGTCAGTGTGACTTAAGGAGATATAAAGCACATGCATACACGTGCACAACTTTAGCTTTAGAATCCTGACCACTACTCAGAAAAGAGCGACTCATAGGGGGTGAGGCTGAAATCAAAAAGGGTCTGATGATTTCATTATCACCGTATCGGACTGCGCCTGGTATTAAAGGCTCCTGTTGGCCAGATCTCTCCTGCTGCATCTGACATTCAGCTGATGGCCAGTGGTTCCCACAATGCATCACCTGGCCCGCTGGCGTCTTTGATGTGTTATTCATGAAGAGGCAGCCCTCTGAACACAGTAGCTTCAGGGTAGATAAAAGGTGTGTGCCAGTTTGTGTGTGTGTGTGTGTGTGTGTGTGTGTGTGTGTGTGTGTGTGTGTGTGCGCGTGTGTGTGAATGTATGTGTACACCCACTCCCCTCTGTCTAATTCAACTGGCCAGCCCCTCATCACCCTTCCCTCTAGTGTACACATGTGTGTGCGTACATGCAGAGACGACACACACACACACACACGCACACACACACAACCCTGAATGCTAAACAAACCTGTCTTCTGAATAATTGAGTGCTTCAGACAACCACCCCTCCAAAATTACCATACAGACCTTATGGACCCAATCTGCAAAGCGACAGGAGAGACATCCAAAGGCGTCTCCTTTCAACTATTGTTTGTTGTGTGCGTGTGTGTGTTTTTTGTGCGTGTGTCCATGCAATTGATGTGTTGGTGTGTTACACACACACACACACACACACACACACACACACATACACACATACATACATACATACATACATACATACATATATACATATATATATATATATATATATATATATATATATATATATATATATACATACACATATATATATATATACATATATATAGTGTGTGTGTGTGTGTGTGTGTGTGTATGTGAGACAAGAAGCATAAACAAAATTAATAATGAACAGATCCACGGTTTGTTTTAGAAAAAGGGAGATACCGTAATGACTTTTTAATGACGGCTAGTATGGGTGATTGTGGACAAGCCTGAAGCTTGACCTTATGGAATCGATCCCTAGCTGGAATATAACATTAGTGGTGATGTGTGCTAGGGCTGCCTGAAGCCTGCCTGAGTAATAAGCAAAGCTTCTTTTTTGGGGGGGAGGAAGGACCCCACAGGGAGCTTTTAAACCTAGACTCTGCTTGAGGCAAACAGTTCATAGACGCTTTTAAAAAAGTCCTCATAAAGTAGTGAAGACAGTGGAAAAGTGTAAGTATTTTTTCTTCTTTTTTGGCAAGTTTGTGCTCACTTGACATGTGGGAGGCCTACATTCACTCTCTCCTAGTTTTTCCCCTCTTCCCTTAGATTGTAAAGGACATGGAGGAAAAGAGTGAAGGGAGAAAAAATGTCTGCATATCAAGTCATCATAAATATTGAATGGGCCGAGATCTCACTGATGTGATCCGTATCGCGGGGCTCGAATGCGGAACACGCCTGTTTTAAATAAAGGAGTGCTGGTTCTCTCCTCCCTCAATCTCTCCACCTCTCCTCCTCCTCTCTGCGACTCGTTCTGCCGGCCGGCTCCATCTCAGAGGGCCTCTGGGCCGGCGGGGCTCTGCTCTCCCTGGCCCGTCCCGCTTCTCTCATTAGAACAGGGGCAAACACAGCCTCCAGGCCCCCGAGAGCACCCCTATCCTCTCTCGCTTTCTCTCTATGTACATCTTTCAAACTCACACTGCTAGTCTTCATCTGTCCCTCTTCTCCTCTCACTCTCACTCTCTTTCTCTTTCTTTTCGTCCCTTTCACCTTTCCAACTCATGATCACCGTCTTCACCTCTCTCTCTCCCTCTCTCTCTCTCAAACTCCCACTCCTTGTCTCCATCTCTCTCTTTCTCTCCATCTCTTTATGAACCCACCTTCGTCATCTCCATCTCTCTCTTTCTCTCCAGCTTTCCAGCGCTCACTTTGACTCCCCCACAGAAGTGCGCACCTTTTCAACGGCACCTAACCTTGACTTGTTTTTCCTGGATTCTATGTTTCATAAAACTTTTGTTGAAAGCAGTGGAGGAGCAAACATCTCTAGACTCTCACGGCACCGGAGAGAGGCTATCAAACACACACACACACACACACACACACACACATACACACACACACAATACAGCAAGTTATTGGCCATGGCCTTTGTATATATTTGTGTTTGAGTACCTATCTGTCTCTATTCAGGTTTGTCATCGCGAGTCTGATGTTGCTGCAGAATGACCTTCCCAGTGACACGAAGGTTAAGTAAATAGTTGCGATTGGTCGTAGTCATAAAAGAGAAGCCCTGTCTGCTTTTTTCTTCTTCCTTTTTCCAAACCAGGCAAAAGACTCACACACACACACACACACACACACACACACACACACACACACACACACACACACACACACACACACACAGAGAGAGAGAGAGAGAGAGAGAGAGAGAGCAGGCAATGGCTGGCAGCGGCGTGGAGGCTTGCCAAACGAGGAAGAGTTCGCCGCGTCCAAGCCTCCTCAATGCCCACCATTCATCTCACGCTAACTCAATTCCCATTACGCTTGCCGCTTATTCAGCCTCTCGTTCTCCCTCTCCCTCTCTCCCCCTCTCTCTCTCTCCGCCGCGGTCCGCATAATGCGAGTGCATGCATTTTATAATGTTATATATTAAGTAAATAAAATCAAACTCCATTGGCAGCGGACGAGCGTGGCACAGCACGGCCAGTGTCCCCCGGGACAAAAGCTCCACATAGGGCGAGGGCAGGGTGAGCAGGAGGTCAGCACTTATTGTAATAAAATAACTTTAATTGGCGGCCAATTGAGGTGGGAGTGACTCACGCGCGCGGCCTTTACTAGACTAGATCCGACTCGAGTTGTCTTGTCTTGTCACTGCTGATGATGGTGATGGTGGTGGTGGTGGTGCTGGTGGTGGCAGTGCTCTGACCGCTCCACTCTAGCTTTGGCGTCTGGCCGGCATCGAGTCACCGCCTCTGACATCAGCCTCCCTGGACGCGGCTCAATGATGACTTTGTCGAGCACATCATTGGATTTACGAGGCCGCGACGCACGGCCCATAAAAGAGAAAGGACGTCTCAGAGAGCGTGTTGCAGACTGCACGCCAACCTTTTTCATGGGGAGGGAGAGGGGGTTGGTGGGAGTTGGTGGTTGGGTTAATAAGGGGAACTGATGTCCCTCTTTCACCTCCGCCTTGTTGTCTGGCACTGGGGAAGGGTCATCAGGGTAGGCTGCTGATTGGCAGTCTGATTCAAGTCTCGGGCCGAGCGCATTACTGCACACTATTTACCCCAGATATGGGAAGTGACCACAAACAGACACTACACAGCACAAGCCTTTTCTGAACTCCTCCTTATGCTTTGTAGTAGTAGTAGTAGTTGTTGTTGTTGGTGGTTTTAGTTTAATTCTATATCAGCACAAATAGCTATCATAAAAAAGGTAAAAAGGTATAATACAACAGTATAATTAAATCAATAAAAGAAAACAACTACAATTATACAGATAAAACTAATTTTAAGATTTTTCAAATCCACATTTTTTCTCCTTTTGTTGTAAAGGGGTGTGGGAGGGTTATCTGGATTGATCAGCAAACAGACGCTTCCTTGAGGCGCCTAAGGAGTGAAAAAATGTCTCAGCACACCAGGTCCTGTGAGGTCAACGAGGAAAAACAAAAACAAGCAATCCCGTCTAACAGCCCAGCGCAGTGTGCGACGTGAGCAGCAGGTGTACGCAACGTTACCGCTGAGGAATCTTGTCAGAGGCTGTGGAGAGAGAGAGTGTGTGTGTGTGTGTGTGTGTGTGTGTGTGTGTGTGTGTTTGAGGTAAACTCAAAAAGAAATACATGCGGTTTAAGATAAACTAGTTTTAGCCCATCTGGTCTTGTCTTCTCACGGATGCTTTCCCAGATCCAACGTCCACACTTGGTCATTGAACACTTGCTGACACACAGCACTGCTAAAAGGACCAGCCATCAGCGACAGACAGACACAAAATTACCCACTTCACGTCGGCTACTATGTCATTATGAGGCTGTCATGTGAGCCAGGGATGTGAACCAGACTATGCCATGTTGGTGACTACTGTATTGTTCAGTAGACAGAGACAACACTGGAGGCATGTGTTAGTGAAATGGCTTTGTGGTGGACCCAGGGATGTGGACTCACCAAGTGTCCAGGAGTGGGCGAACGGGAGTCTTTGAGGGCGGCTGTTCCTGGGACGTCCAGAAGAGGCCATTTCATCGGCAGGTACTGAGGAAGGAAAGAGATCGAGAGAGACTCAGACAGCCGTAGACTTCCAACACCGAGATAAATCAGCAGACTGACTCACAGCCTGCAAAACGTAATACGACCAGAGGTGCATGAAGTATGACTGTTGAAAGAGATCTTCCACACACACACACACACACAAACTCTGGTCAGACCTTTCAGACTGGAAAATTCCCTTTCAAACTAAATCAGATCATTTCATACCACTATCACAAAGGGCCAGCATATGGATCTCTTTCACAGAGAAAGCATGATTCAGTCCGTGTGTAGCAAATAAGATTTGGCTAATAACATATAAAAAAACAGCATGAGCAACAGATGAGAATTACAATTATGACAAGCACCTGTGTGTGTGTGTGTGTGTGTGTGTGTGTGTGTGTAAGATGCACTTGGGGCTGGAATAAGAGGAGTGACAGAAGTGTGAAATCGGGTTTTGTCGGGGAATGTGTTTCTACAAGAGTCCAGCTGTGGACTCCCATCCACTGAGAGGTGGGGAGGGGCAAGTGGTGTGTGTGTGTGTGTGTGTGTGTGTGTGTATGAGAGAGAGAGAAAGACAATGAGCGTGAGATAACAAGTGAATAAGTGAAAAGGAGACAGAGAGAATGTACACCACTGAGGCAATGGCAGGTGTTTGTGTGTGCATCTGTCAGTTTAAGTGTGTGTGTGTGTGTGTGTGTGTGTGTGTGTGTGTGTGTGTGTGTGTGTGTGTGTGTGTGTGTGTGTGTGTGTGTGTGTGTGTGTGTGTGAGAGAGAGAGAGAGAGTGTGACAGAAAATATACATTCGTGGGATTGTATATATAGGGGACAAGGGGTAATGGGGGCAAACAGCTGGAGGCAGGTCTTATCCAGCAGGAAAGATGGGGATGGCTGACACTGTGTGTGTGTGGCTATGTATGTGTGTGTGTGTGTGTGTGTGTGTGTCTGTAGCTGCTTTCAGACACGTCCTCCGTAGTATATACGGAGCTTTGTCAAATGGAGGTCCGACCCTTCGGGTGATTTAGATATGATGCTAACATGCTGACATTATGCGGTCATATGTGTGAACGACACCGACGCAAATGAACAGAATCTCCGCGTGGTTGAACACGCACATGAACAGAATCTCCGCATGTTCTTTGCTTTGTTTAGACACAAGCTCATTTACATAATGTCCGTCCGAAATACTAGGAGGGTTATGTTGTTCAGATATATGGCCCAACCGCTTGACATCCACTAGGTCTGAAAGCAGCTTGTGTGTGTGTGTGTGTGTGTGTGTGTGTGTACACAAGTCTACCCCTTCCTGCAAATCTGACTCACTCATACCAACTGCACTACCTGCAAAACAAGCAAGAGCATTTGCTTACGCAAGATGGGGCTTAACTACTGAATTGATATGTGCATTTGGGCTTGTATGGTAAGCCGGGGTTTACAAACGTTTTTGTCTCAGTGACTCGGAGTATTCACTCCACGGAGGTCTGGATTGGAGGAACCTTCTCAGACTCTAGTCATGGTGAACGTGCGGGGGTATTATGTGGCTGAGGAGTGGAATCTGGTCATCTGGTTAGTGTATCAGTGTAACCCGCTGGACACAGGGGAGATTTTCAGCCGCACTATGGACGGCCACTTGCTTTTACCCGAGCCGAGGATTCCAAAACGAACCACACAGCTTCTTTTTACTGTTCCAAAGTGTAGGGAGCCCCCGAGAACACTACCACCCTGCCCCCCACCCCCACCGGTCTCATGCGTTCCCCTATTTCCAGGGAGGTGTTGTGCTGGGCACGACGCGCTCTCGTTTTCGCTGAGTGGACGGATTTGGAGATCACACCCTTCACGGAGACTGAAGAACTGAACTACTCAGACCGACCGCACTGGCGGTGTGTGTGTGTGTGTGTTGGGGGGGCTGCACTAACGGCCAGTCAGGCAAAGACTGGCTGGCTGGCTGGCTGGGTGTTGCCTGAGCCCGAGCGAAAGACTGAGTTCCACTGTCTCCCCCTCGCTCGTGCACGTCTGTGACTAATTTGGTCCACCTGTGGGACTGGCTCTCGTTATAGAACACTACGGCAATCTCTTGCATTGCCTGGCGGCCGGTCTGATTCGGAATTCATTTCCTGAACCCCCACCTACCCACCAACCCACATTCACAGTCTACAACCAAGCTGACAGCCGACCCCCTCCCCCCCGAAATAAAATCACAAACATACACTTACACAGAGGGAAAAACACATAAACTACCAAAAAAACAAAACGCTCCCACTTCGAAAAAATCCCAAATCCCGAGCCCAGTGGTAAACACACCGAGCACCAGTCCAATCTCTTCCCCCAGCCATCCAGCTCATGCACATGCCTAAAATCACAGGAGAGCTCTTACTTAATTTGGAAAAACAGCCCTAATTGTAACTCATATAAAGTGCGCTCGCGCTCGCTGCCACCTTGGCCGATTCATGCTTCCAGGAAACCCCGGCACATAGCTCCAGTGAGGCCGTAGTTCATGTGTGTAGGACGTGTACCCCACGCCCTGGATAAATAACACTAAACCACATTATTACCTCCCAGTCGGATTGCGGCCAAATCATAACATAATCTCCATTTGCGATATTTACTGACAGATATTTATACACAGGGATTTAAGATATCCATTGAAAAGGGGTGGGAAATAACATGAGGCTTTAAAGTGGACCAAATCAAACGGCTTTTTAAATGGTATGTAGAAAATACTCTGACCTGTCCCCTTGCAAAATGCACACAAAAACACATTCTCATGACATCCTGAGGATGACCGGCCCCCCCCAGAAGGTCAGCCTGTTCGCTGTGCACCACCATGACTCGGCTCGCGGGAAGGAAGTTTGGAAGGCCATGGGTTAAAAATGGACAAGACATATAGAGACCGGAGAGAGGGGAAAGGAAAGGCAAAAAAAGACGAGACTAGAGAGGGAATTGGGAAAAAGAATGGAAAAAAAATGAAAGAGTGTGTGTGTGTGTGTGTGTGTGTGTGTGTGTGTCTGTGCAAGTAGGAGAGAGAGAGAGTGTAAGTCAGAAAGAGGGAAAGACAGTGACAGAGAGAGAGAGAGAGAGAGAAAGACGGACAGAACGGGAGACAGTGAAAGGGAGGGAAAAGAGTCCATTTTCAGGAATGGGCCGTGTGGAGTGGGCTGAGGGTATTGTTTCCTGGCAGCTGGAGGACCACCGGACCACTAGAAGAGCCAGCGAGGGCAAGTGGGAGGAGGATGAGAGGAGCTGGATGTTTGGAAAGAGGTAGGTCTGTGTATGTCTGTGCGTATGTGTGTGTGTGTGTGAGTGTGTGTGTGTGAGTGTGTGTGAGTGTGTGTGTGTGTGTATGTGGAGGGGCTGCAGAAGCAAGCCTTCCCCAGCCTAAAGACAGGAAATGCTTGGGATTGACATCAGCTCTCTTCCCACTCCCCCACTCTACAACCCCCCCCCCCCCCCCCCACACCCCCACCTCCATCCTCTCTTCCCCTGCGGCTGGGCGCTAAATCACAGGGTCCCCCTGAATGACGGGGGCCTCCACCCGCTCCACAACTGTCAGGAAAGGAGCAGAGAGGAGAGGAGAGGAGCTGAGAGGAGAGAGGTGAGGAGAGAGAAGAGGAGCAGAGAGGAGAGGAGAGGAGAGAGGAGAGGAGCGGAGAGGAGAGGAGAGGGGGAAAAAGGAGAAGAGCGGGGCTATGAGGAGAGGAGAGGAGTGGGGCGCTTGCGCTAGCACTGCCCCATGGGCCCATTGGGTCCTCTGAGAGCTCGGGCCACACTGGAGCTTGGCCTAATGAAGGGCTGTCTTCTGTGGCAGAGGAGGAGAGAAGCAGCAAGGAGGGGAGGGGGAGACACACACACACACACACACACACACACACGTATCGCAAAACAATTCTGATCCCTGATTCTCCCTGTCTAATCTGTGTCAATCACCCAAGTACCTCCACGGGCGCTGTGTGGCTTCTACGCCACCCCTCTCTCTCCCTCTCTCATCCCATTCCCACACAAAACACACACAGACACACAGACAGACAGACAGACACACACACACACACACACACACACACACTCCTGGCAGGACTCAGAACATGCCCTGAGGCGCTCCTACACCGACTTCTCCTTCTAATTGCCATTCTGCTCGCCAGACATCCATTTTAAAGACATCCAGATATCATCACACCACTCTCCTTGCCTGTCCCGCCCCCATATTGCACACATTACGGAGTCAAATATCGCTTTCTCTCCCTCTCTTTCTCTCTTTCCCTCTCTCTCTCTCTTTTTCTGTCTTTCACGCTCTTTCCTTCTCTCAGCCATCTCCTCAGCTTTCCCTGTGGACAGCGTGGACTATGATGGAAGATATATGTTGAACTGATAGCTGAACGCACTGAATACATATATAGGTTGCTGTCCTTTACTAAATGTTTAAGTTGGTGACAAACTCTCTCTGGAGACACGCCGTGGCCTCGGCCAATGTCCAGCTTTCAGAGACACAAAAAAGAGAGAGACAGAGGGAGTCAAGATGTTGGGCGGTTGGGATGTCAAATCATACACAACATTCTCAACAACTGGCAACTGTCTGTATACAGTATCTTGCCCAGACATGATTGTGTGTGCAAGCCTGAAAAGGCAGGAAAAACCCATATTCTGTCGAGCAGTGCAGCTTGTTTTTTCACTTTTTCCTGTAGCATGCCCGCTCGCTCAAGGCAAAGATTTGGAGCTTGATTCAGATCAGTAAATATCTCCTTTTATTATCGAATTTATTTTCTTCTTTCTTACAGCACAAACTACAATCACACACAGAAAGATTTGGTTTGAGAGCTCTCCAAGACATGAAGACAGCCAAACGGGCTTTGTGGTCAGAAGCACACTCTCCTGTCTGGCTGTCTGTCTTTGGGCCAGTCGCAGAACACGCCAAACAGATCCAGCCGGCGACACACTGGTCAGGGAGACTCATTCCTGGAGAAATGGCTGGGCTGGATGCTGAGAAATGCTCCAAGCTTAAGGACCTTTCACAACAGCACCCATAATTTTTAAGGTGTTTACACTGAGGGTAGGTGGAAAACACACACACACACACACACACACACACACAAAGACTCAAACACACACAAACTCAATTCAGCAATTATGTTTTACAATAGACTTCGGGCGCTCCTATAATCCTTTGCAGGTGCCCTTAACTTCATTTATAAACAAACTCCAAGAGGGCTGCACAGCTCTGGCTGGACCCACTGTGAGGAGACGACAGATTTGTGTGCAGGCACAATACACACACACACACACACACACACACACACACACACACACGGGTGGCATTTTCTCTTAACAAGGACGAGATGTGCTCTCTAACATACTGCCAGCATTTACCACTTCAGGGCAAGAACTACATTCAACCAAAACTCAATATTAGTTTCCTCTTGTACTAGTTAAATTCATATTATGCTAAATTTACAGATTTACAAATTACAGATTATTCTTAATTCATTTTAATATGTCAATCCCATTAAATCAGTCTCTCTTCAAAATCCACACCATTTAATGTGCACTGAATGGTAGCTTGTATGCTGGGGGTCCTGATCTATTAGCATGTGTGATTGTTGTCACTGGACAGACAGTGTGTTCAGCTATGCCTGCTGGCTTCCTGGTAGTCGAGCCATGAAAACACATTTAAACAGAAGAGAGAGCACAGCATCGGGTGCACAGAAATTCTCCATGGGGTGAGGTCATTTGGGTTGTCAGTGGACATGTGTAGAGTTCATCTCTCCTGGTGACTACTGATTTCTTTCATAGTACACATCTGTTACTACGGTACACACAGTCCTACAACAGCATAACACAGCAGGCACAAGGGGGACAACACCAAATGCTACACTTGTATACTTCAGTTTGCCTTTCCGTGCCTATTTGTGGCGGCCTACATTATCTCTCTCCCAGAGTTATAAAGTAGGCTGCCGAAGACAAACTCATCCTATCTAAATAAATAAATAAACAAAAAAAAAAAACTTTGTGATCCATTTTATACCCCTCTAATTGTCTTCCAACTCCCCATGCCACTCGCACACCATCACCACCACCAACCCCAGCACCCCCCAAATGGGACAACGATGGAAGGGTTTCGCCTAATGAGGGGGGCGCAGATGCCACAAAAGGTGGTATCGACTCCCCCCAAAACCCTTAGTTATTCCAGCCTGCGTCGCGTCCAGGCCTCCTTTGGTTTGTCGAACAGAGAGAATACGGCATATGCTCTGGGGCCTAGTCCCTGCCAGTGTTTTTGGGTCTAATTGTTTCGCTGGGGCCGCTTTCATGGAGATGGAAGGAGAGAGAGATAGAGAGAGGGAGGGAGGGAGGGAGGGAGGGAGAGAGAGAGAGAGAGTGTGTATCGAGGGTCTGAGTGTCTTTGTCGTAGGCGTCAGCGTGCGTGCGTGCGCGCGGAGCGGGCGAGCACGCGCGCATGTGTGTGTGTGTGTGTGTGTGTGCCAGGCTGAAGAGTGGCATCTGAGACGGGCAGATGTGAGCACATTTGTTGTTGGCAGCCGAGCGGTGCTGCTGCCAACGAGGAAGACCGAAAATATACTTCCTCTCTCTCTCCATTTCAAAAAAAAAAAAAGAATCTCAAAAGTCGAAAAAAAAAAAACTTTCTCACTCTCTTGTAGGAAAAAGAAAACTTTGAAAATGACACACTTTCATTTGGATAACAGTTCCATGGCACAGAGAGCAGAGTTTTGACATTATGAAAATGACAGTAATGAAATGCAGTCCTATTTGGGGGGGGAAAAAAAGGTCTGTGTCAGAACATGGCTATGACTTTCGAGTAATAAACAGGCATCGGTTCGAGCAACGCCATGCAGTATAATTTCACTAGTCGCACAAAAGTAATGAGATCATTAAAACAAGTTAACACCTAGACCTGTAAGTGCTAGAGTGCTCCCTGTCTCTCCACCCCCCACCACCACACAGACACAGCCTCGCCTGGAGATAATGTCAATCACCCGCCAAAAGCATGGGCTCTCTCTCTCCCCTCCCCCTTTGTTTTTCTTTACCCCTCCCGTTTGACACAATGAAAAAGGGCCACACAGCTTGCGGCAGGTTTAGGTGCTAATGACCCCCCCCCCCCTCCTTTTTTTAAAGAGAGGCCTCAGATAATGGACCCGTCAGTCAGCCCCTACATGCTCTGCCCTTTGTGTGAGTAAATCACCTGCTTATGCGAGCCATTGGCACCTCACGTTGATCTATGTAAGACACACAGACAGTCAGCCGTTCGACAGCCAGCACACAATGGGGCATGAGAAAGTCTCCACCTAGTTTGGATTGGCTGCCATTGTTTGTGTCTGTTGTTGGGGCAATTAAGACAATTAAGGGACACAATTCTTAAGCAAACGACAGAGACCCCCCCCCCCCCCCCAAAAAAAAAGTGCTAATTAGATTTTAATTGGTAGTGGAAGGCAGTCTGTGTGTGTCCTGAGTTTACAGAAGACTGCATTCCTTTAAAAACAGTCATAGGCTGAGGAGGGTCACAGAATCTGAACAATACACAGAGTCAAAAGTCACTCAACAAACCCCAAACCAATTCTGCCGCAGACAACATACCTCTCTATGTCGGTCCTCTCACCTATTTGGCAATCACTGGTTAATTCAGCTGCGCTCCATTCGGAAGATGGGAGTCACACATATTAGCGTGTCTAGTCAAGTCACAGGTATGTTTGTTTTGGATGGACATACTGTGTACACCAAAGCTGGACTAAAATTCAAATGAGATTTTCTTGGCCTTTGCTCGACAAAGGAAAATGCTAGTCTATGATGGGAAGCAGAGTGCTTTTCCCCACCTCAAGAATAGCTGTGGATACAATCATCTGCACCAAGAGTGGAAGATATATATGTTTGTTGAAATATAAAAACACCAGGTTTCCAAAAACAAACATTTCACCTCCTTATAAAATCTGTCAAGAGCAAGGGAGAGTTGTATTCCTTTTCCATGTGAACTCAGCACACAGGTGTCAGCAGTGAACACAGAAGCGCATTTTCATGCTGTTGATTCTTACATGTGTGCTAAAAGAATTTTTGGTCAAAAGAGCATCACGGTACAATTCTGGACACGACCCTGTGACCCATCTATTCAACAATCCGACTACCCTGTTCTGTATCAAGGAGCACTGCAGTCCAAGAGCAAACACAAGTTACTCATCGTCAACAATGGCTTGTTTCCATAGCGCAATGGCGCAATTGCGTTTTGTCACATGGTCGCCAGACCTTTTCGCCTTTGTGAGCTTCATGACAAATGCACCCTGTCCTTTAAAAACAACAACCTCTCGACAGACCTGTGGTCCCACCCATCAGGTTTGACATGGGTGGGACCACTTAACGAAGTCCGTCCTGACTCCTGGGCTAACCTAGGCTAGCGTTCCGGCTAATGGACACCAGATTTTCAAGTGTCCGTCTGTGTTTGAGGGGGGTGGTGAAGCTAACGGACTCTGACAGTGGCTACTCCTCTGCTCGCCAGGCACCCATTGTGTGCCGCTCGCTCGGGCCGCCTTGCTCGCTCATTCAGAGCTTGTCCAAAAAAAAAAAAAAAAACGGTCCAAAGGTCACCCTTCCAGAGTGCAACCGTTTCTATGCCAACACGGCCTATTAAGGCCAGGCATCATAGGCCTCTTAACATGCTCTTGTACACAAAAGAACTATTAGCGTAAAGAGGGCTAGAAGGGACATACTAAGGATGAGAGACAGAGGGAGAGAGGGAGGGAGAGATGGAGAAAGAGAGGGAAAAAAAATAAAAGCAGGATAATACAAGAAGAATTTTGTAACTTTAATCGTTAGAGGAGAACTGAAAGAGGTTCAAGACCCCTCCATATGGCAACAAATAGTGCAGCTTCAGCATGGGGCAATAATTTCACCAGGACCCTTTGGGTCCACTTTAGCAGATGTGCAGACATGAGCTGGAGACCTTGCAACGCACAATCAGAAAGCAACAAACAATAATACCTCGATGAAGCTCAGAAACCTCACAATTGGTGTGTGATGAACACATAGCCACACATTCAGTCTTCAGGGATAAAGAAGGCAAGAATGAAGTTGGAAAAAGGGAGGAAGATAAATTATTTCTTTCTTATTTAACGAATAGATAAATAATTGGAGTCCTTCACAAAGTGTTTTAAAGTGTAATGTACCTCCAACCTCCTTTCAATGACAATGATCTAAGTCACTGAAAGGAAGGTAGTGCATAAAACTTGATATTAGACATAGCAAAACACAAAGTGTCTCTCTTAGCGTGGGAGTCATCACTTTGTAAAAGTTGGCACCAGTAGCTTTGTGAATAGGATATAGAATAATTTTAAAAAAAACCTTCATTGCGATTTACAAGTTCTTAATGGAAAGCTAAATCGCTGTATGCCTTGGAAAATTGAAACAATCTTAGGATAAGTTTGAATTACAAATGCTAGAGAGAAATAATGTGATGAACTGAAAGCCATGAAACTATGACAATCACTGGCTGAGTCGTCAATAGTCTCAGCCTCCTCTTACCGATTTAGTCAGATAGCCGTATTGTTCGCCCGCAACTGTTAACCTGTTTTAGAGAGGGGCCTTTTTGTCGACCCAGCTCTTGTGTCATGGGCAACCTAACCTTGAGCTTGCTTTGGTCCCCAAGGCATAGACGGCTTAAGTGCATGATGATGACGCTTTGCCTTTGGTTCCTCATTCCTGGCCATTTCTTTCAGTCGAAAAAGCATAGCAGTTCATAGAATTCACGCTTTCATCAATAGCTGTCAATAAGTTCTGTCCTTCATTCTGTGCTACCAATAAACTCATCCAGCTGATTTTATCCATGACACCTTGAGGTATTAATTATGAATTTCATTGAGAGGCTTCTTGAGTAAATGACCTAGAGGAATATTGTGTGTCCTTCAAAAAGAAACAAAATTTCATTACAGTAAAGTCAATCACTTTATTCACTCAAGAATAGCTCTGGATTAGAAAACCGCCAGCAAAAAAATATGAAGGTGAATGGACCTTTACACTCTTGCTGCAAGCAGTTGATGCATGGAATAATGGCTAATGCTTCTTTAAAAATGCTCTTCTCCACATGTGGCCTTGATCACAAAAGCAAAGCTACATTTTGAGTGGTATCAAGATGCATTGACTTATATCTCTAGTACATATAGTCCCAGGCAAAGTAGCTTTTTACGACAGACTAATTGTAAAATATTTTTTTCCAGCATAGATCATTTCTATGAAAACAATTCTAAAAATTAAACCTATGCGGGTATATTATAGCCTATATTGGATTAGTGTATAGCTCATTTGCATATTCAAATTCATTTTCAAAGAAACTTTTAAGAAAAATTTTACTTTTCATGGATACATTCATTGTATATAGTTTTATTTTGATAGGAGTAAAGGAATAAAATAGCCCCATTGGGGTGTATTGTTGTCTGGCCTTACTGGCACACATCTTGGATTGATGAGAATTAAACATATTTCCTCAACTAGGATTTCTTAGGACTTTTAGTATGTTGTTCTGGACACCTCATATAAATGATCTATGCTGAAAAAAAATATTTTACAATTTCTTCTATTTTTGTCTCCAAAATGAGTTGGACTAATAGCCTGCAGAAGCAAATTTACTTATTATGTAGAGATTAAACCATACATAGTTAGATGGAGAGTTGGACAGGGGTCAACTTAGATCTAATAAAACTTCAAGAAACCACAAGAATATTATCAGGCAAAAGCAACAGTGAGGTGATAAAGGTGGCCATATTGTTCGAGTCAGTTTTAAAGTCAGTTTTAGATTTTCCGTTTTTTTTCTTCTCTTTTTCCCCCCTCTCAACGCCTGTGGTGTCTAGTTACATGTCAAACCGGCCTCCCTGGTAAAGACCGTTCAGCTCAGATTTAATGCCTTGACGTTAACCTGTACCACACACAGCCCACCTCCTCTGTTACACACACACACCACACACACACACACACACACACACACACACCTTTGGTTGAGCTCACTGCATCAGCTGGCTTGGAAAAGTCTTTTTTTCACCTTCCTCTGAATCTGCTGCTTCAGTACTTGTTACATGTTACAGTCAAATGTTACAGGGAGACAAGTGCAATCCAATAGCACTCAATGTTGTAAGCAAAAGCATAGAGTGCTTTCTAACAACCCGTGAACTAGCTGTGCACTGCAGTGAACACACATTTAAAACTGCAGAAAAGCAACCAGTCAAGATTCTCATCCCAGACAAAAATGCTTCATGGGGAAAACAACTGAACCCCTCATTTATGGCAAGCGTAGTCTAACCCATACTGAACCCCTCATTTATGGCAAGCGTAGTCTAACCCATACGTGACCACAGAGGCTCCCTTATAATGTGATGGGTGATTTGACAGGGCTTGAACTGGTTATGAGGTTACACCCCCCCCCCCCCCCACCCCCACCACAAGGCAGCCAGCTTTACCCCCATACTACATACCTCAGAATAGTAATCACTTGTAAACTTGGGCACCGACATAAAAAATACCCCCACCACCACCCCCACCCTTCAATCCTTTCCCTG